>NC_082384.1:9269622-9555297 GCF_031168955.1 Gadus macrocephalus
TGTGTTTGGGGTTTCTAATGATAATTCTAATGAGGGCTTGTCCATCGTTGATAAGAAACAGCAGGGCCTCATTAAGGAGGACTGGTTGTTCTCAGACCCGGGTGGTTCTCAGGCTCCTGCTGGTTCTCAGGGCCCCTGGTGGTTCTCTGGTGGTTCTCAGGTTCCTGCTGTTCTCAGGTTCCTGCTGGTTCTCAGGCTCCTGCTGGTTCTCAGGCTCCTGGTGGTTCTCTGGTGTTCTCTGGTGTTCTCTGGTGGTTCTCAGGCTCCTGCTGGTTCTCAGGCCCCCTGTTGGTTCTCTGGTGGTTGTCAGGATCCCGGTGGTTCTCAGGCCCTGTTGGTTCTCTGGTGGTTCTCAGGGCCCTGTGGTTCTATGGTGGTTCTCAGGCCCCTGGTGGTTCTATGGTGGTTCTCAGGCCCCTGGTGGTTCTATGGTGGTTGTCAGGGCCCCTGTTGGTTCTCTGGTGGTTGTCAGGGCCCCTGGTGGTTTCTCTGGTGGTTCTCAGGGCCCCTGGTGGTTCTCTGGTGGTTCTCAGGCTCTGCTGGTTCTCAGGGCCCCTGTTGGTTCTCTGGGAGTTCAGGGCCCCTGGTGGTTCTATGCTGGTTGTCAGGATCCCGGTGGTTCTTCAGCCCCTGTTGGTTCTCTGGTGGTTGTCAAGGCCCCTGATGGTTCTATGCTGGTTGTCAGGATCCCGGCTGGTTCTTCAGCCCCTGGTAGTTCTCAGGGCCCTGCCCCTTTGGTGCAGTATGTAAGGAGTAGACCCCGGCACACGCCTGTTGACCAGCGCACAAAGTAAAAGCGTGTGACACACAATTACACACACACACACACATAGACAACCCGAACCCCCCATGACACACTCCCCACCCCACGGCCCCTTTGTCTTCCCAGAGGGACCGACAGACAATGACCTCCCCCCCCCCCTCACACACACACACGCTTCCCCCGAGCCGACCGAACACACACACAAACACACACACTCCCTTTCATTCATTCAGCTATGATGAGCAAGATAAACCAACACACATTATCAATAAGCACACACACACACACACACACACACACTCCCTCCAGAATGTGTTTTATTCGCTGATCTCTCAGTGTACCAGGAACTGTCAGATTACCCTCTCTCTCTCTCTCTCTCTCTCTCTCTCTCTCTCTCTCTCTCTCTCTCTCTCTCTCTCTCTCTCTCTCTCTCTCTCTCTCTCTCTCTCTCTCTCTCTCTCTCCTCTCTTTCATCTGCATCAACAATTCCTACTCAGTGGCATCTCACATACACACACACGCACACTCACAAACACACACACACACAAACACACAGACACACACCATCATCAGCTGCTTTGATGGAAATCCATCATCGTGTGTGAGCATCATAAAACACATGTGTGTGTGTGTGTGTGTGTGTGTGTGTGTGTGTGTGTGTGTGTGTGTGTGTGTGTGTGTGTGTGTGTGTGTGTGTGTGTGTGTGTGTGTGTTTGTGTGTGTGTGTGTGTGTGTGTGTGTGTGTGTGTGTGTGTGTGTGTGTTCGGTGGGATCCTGGAGGAAAGATGGAGGAGGAGGAGGGGGAGGAGGAGGGGGAGGAGGGTCTGAGGGTGGATGGGGGGGGTCCACGGCTGCCGGGGTCAGACCCGTGTGTCCTGGAAAGTTGCTCCTCCATCTAAGTGTGCACGTGTTGCGGCCTTCTGGTCGCTGCAATGAATGTGCTGACAGATGGCCTGGCCCATAACTATAGAGCCCAGAGACCGGGGCCAGAGAGGTAGAGACAGGGGGAGAGAGACTGTCCCCAGGGGAGAGAGAGGGAGAGAGAGGGGAGGGGAGAGAGAGAGAGAGAGAGAGAGAGAGAGAGAGAGAGAGAGAGAGAGAGAGAGAGGAGAGAGAGAGAGAGAACACAGAGTCTATCCCCAGGGGAGAGTGAGAGAGACCCACGCTAAATGAGTGTGAGGTAGAGACCAAGAGAGAAAGAGACTGTCCCTAGGGGAGAGGGAGGTAGAGACCTGCGAGAGAGTGCAGAAGAGATAAAGACTGTCGTAGGGAGAGAGAGAGAGAGAGAGAGATATGTGTGTGTTAGTTCCTCTATGTGTGTGTGTGTGTGTGTGTGTGTGTGTGCGTGTGTGTGTGTGCGTGTGTGTGTGTGCGTGTGGTGTGTGTGTGTGTGTGTGTGTGTGTGTGTGTGTGTGTGTGTGTGTGTGTGTGTGTGTGTGTGTGTGTGTGTGTGTGCAGTGTGCGAATTAAGGGGGAGCAGGGGAGCTATAGCTCCCCTAGTGGTGACATGAGCTCCCCTGGAAACATGGTTTGTGAATTTTGGGGGAGCTCTAAAATATTTATATGATATCCAAATAAATGCTATTTTGGGCATGTCTTTCTAAAAGGTGTAAAATAAGTGAAATAAAATTATATTTTGAGTTTATGATTCATGAAAACAACGTAGCCTAATGCTCGTCCATTATTGCCGCTCGAAGCGTGGGGCGCTGTCTGCAGCCCCACTACCCAATCACACAAGCTTGTTTCAAGCCTCTCCAGGCATTGAGACGTTTGTGTGTTGTTTTATAGCTGTATTATTAATAATAAGGCATTATAATTGTTCATGGTTAGGCTGCCGCTATAGGCTGGCTGCTTGTGTGTTCTGCTCTGAGTTGATTTAATTAACAGTCAAACGTTACTTTGGTGGTCCGTGGATTATTTAAGGTTGGTCTGAAGCACTCCTTTAACCCTTGAGCAACTCTGCAACTTCCAAAAAAATATTTGATTTATTTTACAATTAAAAAATGAACCAAACTTTCTTCAAAATTAAGGAAATGATACTGGGAAACGAATAAACCATTATAAGTAACGAATTAACTTAATAAGTGATCGAATACTTTAATAAGTGATCGAAATACCCCCCCCCCCCCCCCCCCGCCGCCGTCGCGGCGGGGGGGGGGGAGACCGTGGTTGTATAATTCGCACACTGTGTGTGTGTGTGTGTGTAGGTGTAGGGAGGGTAATCCCCAACTCAAATCACTATTTGTTTGGGATATTTATCAGACGTACACTAATAGAGACGTAGGTGCACGGTAGGGGTGCAACTCTATGTATCGGGGTCCTACTCTATATATATCGGGATGTTGATCTATATATCAGGGTGCTACTCTATATATCAGGGGTGTGCTACCATATATATTTTGGTGCTACTATATTTATCAGGGGGCCATTCTATATATTGGGGTGCTACGCTATATGTCAGGTGTTACTCTATATATCGGGGTACTACTCTATATGTCAGGGTACTATTCTATATATCAGGGTGCAACTCTTTATATCGGGGTGCTACTATATATACTTTGGTGCTACTATATATAACAGGGTGCAACGCTTTATATCGGGGTACTACTATATGCAGTATATCAGGGTGCAGCTCTATCAGGGTGCTATTCTATGTATCGGGGTGTTGATCTATATATCAGGTTGCTACTCTATATATCAGGGTGCTACTCTATATATCAGGGTGCTACTCTATGTATCAGAGTGCCACTCTATAAGTCTGGGTGCTACTCTATATATCAGGGTGCTACTCTTTATATCGGGGTACTACTCTATATGTCCAGGGTGCTACTCTATAAGTCTGGGTGCTACTCTATATATCAGGGGTGCTACTCTTTATATCGGGGTACTACTCTATATGTCAGGGTGCTACTCTATATATCGGGGTACTACTCTATATATCAGGATGCTACTCTATGTGTCAGAGTGCCACTCTATAAATCTGGGTGCTACTCTATATATTGAGATGCTACTTAATATATTTAGGTGCTGTATGTATCAGGGGTCATTTGGTCGTCTGGCTCCCTGCATACAGAGTCTGTTTGGTCCCTCTCTGACTCTTTGTTTAATCCCATTTGGTAACTAAATCAGGCCCATGTTTGATTCACACACATTAACGCAATTAAGCACATAAAAGCTAGGCGCCATAATCAGCTCGGCCTTGGGTCCCTTGATGGGGGGTCGGGCAGGGGAAGGGGTTGTGAGGAGACCGTGAGAAGATGGGGAGGTGGGACCGAGAGCTGCACCTGCTCTCTAAGCCTTCTCAGACTCCCAGTCTCCGTCCTGATCCCTGGTGGGATAGCAGAGGCCACGCAAGAGGCTGAGAGACTCTTGGGTTCAGATATAGACGCACACAGCTGCGGTTAATGTTTATTTGTTTATTCAGGAAGTTCACACTGGTTAATGTAGATGTGGTTATTAAGGAAGTATACATGGGTTAATATTGATGGGTTTATACAGGAAGTACACATGGGTTAATGTTTATCTATTTATTCAGGAAGTACACATGGGTTAATGTTGGTGTTTATTCAGGAAGTACAGATTGGTTATTTTTTATTTGTTTATTCAGGAAGTACAGATGGGTTAACTTTGTTGTTTATACAGGTAGCAGGGATGGGTTAATGTTGATGTGTTTATTCAGGAGGTGCACATGGGTTAATGTTGATGTTTTTATTCAGGAAGTGCACATGGGTTAATGTTGATGTTATTAAGGAAGTAAAGATGGGTTAATGTTGATGTTTATACAGGAAGTACAAATGGGTTGATGTGTGTATTCAGGAAGTGCACATGGTTTGATGTGTTTATTCAGGAAGTGCAATTAACGGTTACTAGGGTTTATCTGGGATTTTATTTCAGGGAGAGATAACTTTTTGATGTTTTTTGTTAGGGATAAACAAAAGAAGTTCTAAACTAATGCATTGATAAATAAAATATCATGGATCAATATGACAGACAGAAACCATAGATGGCTAGATTTCACCAGCAACATGGAGGTTATCATAATTAATTACAAGAGGTATACACATTAACAATAATGGGCAGGGTAGTGGTTACTAATAAACAGTATGGTATTAACCTTGAAAACATGCTGAAAGCATTCTAAAGGGCTTTAGTTCTGGTTGGTGCTAGGCCTACAAGGTACTGGGTGTCCTGCATTACGGCCCTATGAAAAATTATAGATAATACCTAGATAATCTGGGATCATCTGGTTGGAATTGGATCACAGATTAGATATCTAGTTTCTATTTCAGGTCTAGTATGTACTTTAGGTATGTAGAAATTGTAGTACGACTGTACTCACTAGGGGGCGCACGAACTCTTTATAAAGCCTGTATGGGCCGAGTGAGGGAAGACGATTTTAACTTCTGTTTTAAAGGACCACATAAAGTAAAAACAACTGTTACAACACAAGGACGTGCCATCATAAAATGCATCAGGCAGGCGAACATTAATCAACGGAACGATGAAAAAGTGGTCATCCAAAAAGCTGATGATGATAACCAAACAACCAAACAAAGTACAGCATATATTGCAGATTATGTGTTGGTTTGAACTGCTCTGATGGGGGAGGAAGTAGAAGTGGCCTGCAGAACGTTTTACTCCAGGAGGAGATAAGGGTTTCAAGCAGATTAGTCCATTTCACTTGGAAAGCCCTCGGGCGCGCATCTCGCACGGTCCCCGGCTAAGCCTCTTATTATTAGGACCGTGAACCAAGACCGTGAGCACACCAGATGTACACAACACCCACCCAGGTCCCCTGCTGCGAGGTGCAATCACCCGCCAGTCTTCCTGTGAGTCCTGTGAGTTAAAATAACGGAAACATTGGGTTGACTATTTTCACACATAGCTGTGATACCCAAGTCTTATCTTATTTCCGAGTTGGTGAACCATGCTCCCACAAGATCTGGGGTTCCACAAGAACCGCCGTGTTTCGGACCCGGTGTTCCCCCTCGACGATGCGCCGATTCCGGTGCGCCGTGTGAAGAACCGGGACTTCCCTCTGAGCGCGAAGCGCAAGCGGTCCGGGTCGGTCCCGGAGCGCAGGGTGAACTGCGTGCTGGTGGGCGACGGGGCTGTGGGGAAGACCAGCCTGGTCGTCAGCTACACCACCAATGGATACCCGGCGGAATATATTCCCACAGCTTTTGACAACTTCACAGGTATCCTAATGATAAAACAAATGTTTGCAGGTAGTTTGACTTATGAATTCAAAGAACTGAATTGATTGCAATTTAGTATTAGTGTATCAGGGCTACTTATGATAATGAACTATCCACGCTGTTGTAATGTGAGCAAACACCTTTGAGCGCAGATTAGGTATCTCACCTATTCTTTAGCCTAGTATCCCTCATTTCATGGGATTAATTATGTCCTCTTCCATCTCTGCAGTGATGGTAGTGGTCGATGGTAAACCAGTGAGACTGCAGCTCTGCGACATGGCTGGCCAGGTAACAATATATATTTTTGATTATATCCGTTACAACAAATATACTTATGTTACAACTAGATGACAGCGATAGATGGTGGACATTGTCTTCTTTAACCGTGAGAACTTTCTCTCCCTCTGCTGCTGTTACGATAGAAATGGGGACACGTGGACCCCTCCATTAATGTAAGATGTTAGTTCACCTGGTGGCTAGTAGTTTAGATTATCTTTGAAATAGCATGTTAACAAAAAGATAAAAACATGTTCACTTTTACCTGTTAACAAGTGTTATTTATCTTTTTTAACTAGGCCTAGTAGTTTAGTTGGGCTTAATTAGTGCAGCACTTATTAGTCTAGTTTGGCTTTGAGTTTGCCTGGCCGACGCTCCGCTCCTTCTTGTCCCTGGAGTTGTTGCGCCCCCTGTAGACCCCTCTCGGTACACCCTGCTCCCCGTCTCTCTATCCTCCATCGCCCTCTTGTGGCTTGTTTCTCTGGAATTTAGAAACCGTCGTTGTCATTGGTATATTTTAAGGAGTGTTTATTTGTAATAAACCTAATGCATTCATGTGTCTCAGCTCTTCTCCTTATCATTTTTCTCCCCCCCCCCCCCCCCCCCCCCCCCCCCCCCCCCCCCCACCAGGAGAACCTGGAGAAGCTGCGGCCCCTATGTTACCGTAGCGCCGACGTCTTCCTGCTGTGCTACAGCGTGGTTCGCCCCTCCTCCTTCCGCGGCCTGGCCCAGCACTGGGTGCCCGAGGTGCGTCGGCACCGGCCCGACACCCCCCTGGTGCTGATTGGCACCCAGCTGGACCTCCGCGAGGACGTGCAGGTCCTGATCCAGCTGGCCCGGGCCCAGGAGACGCCCGTCAGCCCCCAGGACGGCCAGCGGCTGGCCCGGGAGATCGGCGCCGTGGGCTTCGCCGAGTGTTCGGCTCTGACCCAGAAGAACCTGAAGGACGCCTTCGACGCCGCCATCTTGGCCAGTGTCGGCGGCGGCGGCGAGGAGGAGGAGGAGGAGGAGCGGGAGGGGGAGAAGGAGGAGAAGAAGCAGCAGGAGGAGAGCAAGCTGCTGACGCTGCAGAAGAAGTCTCCGGAGAAGATGCGGAGTGTGTCGTCGGGCTGGTGGAGGAGGATAGGCTGTCTGGTGGGGGAGCCCGCCTGCGACCCCCCAGTGAGCCAGAACGCTGCCCTCTCCTGATGTCTGGTGGGGGAGCCCGCCTGCGACCCCCCAGTGAGCCAGAGCGCTGCCCTCTCCTGATGCTCTCACATCTCAGCGGCGCCCTGCTGGAGCCTGGGTGGTCGCGAGGGACGCTCGGTGGGCGTCGCACGTTCAACCTTCCTTGTGTATCGCAGACCTGTGGGAGGTGGGAGGTGGGCTGTGCCTTCCCTGCCCCTGTCCACCGTCTGATTCGCTGAAGGGGGCCACAGGTGGCACACCTTCCTAATGCCTCCTTCCTAATGGGATACTGAAGGAGACCTGCTGAGGACTTCCTCTGTAGGTCAACCACAGCAGGTGGGCACCTGGCCACCTGCTGAAGAGGCGTACACGCAACACACCTGTCCTCTGCTTGGGGGGGGGGGAGAATGAATGGGGCATTTCCAGGGGAGCCGGCAGTCCTGCAGCCCCTCTTCTAAAGATAGGCTCAGGCTGCAGTTCTTACCCCTCCCCCCCACCCCCCTCTCCCAATGAGACATTAAAGCACCGTGCTGCTGGGGGTTTGAATAATATATGTTTTTATAATGTATATAATATTCATTTTATACAGTTTTTAGTCCATACAGTATTTATTTGCTCATGTCATGTTTAGACGCCTAGACGGACACTCTTGTCAATTACTGTCGTGTTTTAGGTCAAGATAAGATCAAATGTTCTTTGTGAATCCCAGATGGAACATTTTGAAAAGATGTACATAGAAACAAACATTCATCTGTTGTTTTTCATGTGTACAGGTGAACAATCCGTTAGGACAACACTCGTCTCCGCATCGAACAATAAATAAAATATAATTGATCTATAAAAGCTCAATAAATAGAAGTATTCACAATAGAGTACTACCATGGTCAACGTGTGAAGGGAACTTTTTTGTAATCTCGCAATAAGCTCTTCTCTCTGCGTTCCTGGTCTCCTAACAACTCCTGTCTCCTCCCCCAACTCCTCCTGTCTCCTTCTCCTCACTCCTCACCTCCTAATAAGGCCAGACGTGACCACATTGACCAGATTAGCCTGCCTGATTGAATCATTGGCTTTCTGTCACTTCATCCATCTCGGGTTACAACCAGAATCCTTAGACACACACAAACATTAACTATTCAATGTTCTTTTTTAATATATAAAAATCCCAGTTAACCAAGCTCACAAGGAATGAAGTCAGTGTGGGCAGCATGGAGATGTAGAAACGGTGAGGTCATCGTTGACCTCTGACGCCAGGTGACCTGCTCTGTTTTCGCTCCACAGTGAGGTGAACACCTGGTGGTAATTAACAAGGCAAGTGTGTGTTTACCTCTCCCGCACACCTGGACAGGTTTAAGCTAACCTCAACCCCCACGTTTAGCATCCAAGTCGGTCCCAGGCTCACCACATGCACACTGGATTATGATATATACCATGTGGTGGAACCTGGCATTTGGACTGCATGCAGCATGGGCTGTGTCCCAGTGGGGAGTCGAACCCTGAGGGTGTTAATGCTGTGCTGCACAAACAGATTTCGGTCCGTCTTTCTTCATGATTCAGTCAGATGGACTGTCAATTCTCTCTCTCTCTCTCTCTCTCTCTCTCTCTCTCTCTCTCTCTCTCTCTCTCTCTCTCTCTCTCTCTCTCTATATATGAATATATTTATATATGGCACTGTGACTAGGTCTTGTCAAAGGTCATCTGGATAAGTTACCAGGTTATTCCTGTCCTGGTTAACCACACCCCCTCTTCTTTCATCAGCTTAGCCCAGTTTAGCAGTGTAGTGTGTAGTTAGTGTGTAGCATGTGTGTGTGTGTGGTGTTTTGTTTGTTTGTGCATGTGTGGCATGTGTGTGGTCTTTGTGTGTGCATGTGCTATTACGGTCTACTTTTTTTAACAGCTGGTGGACGCTGGTAGCCTACAGCAGTGGAGAGAGTATCAAATGGTTTGGAACCAGAACGGCCTTACAACAGTTACATGGACCATCAAGACCAGTCGTTCTAAACCTGAGAATTGGGAGATTGCTGATTGTCATAATTGATGACCGATTTTTGATTAAAAAAAAAAAACGGATGCCACATACAGCAGTATTTTATGAATTCAAAGTTAGGATTGTAATAATTCAGGTTGTAATTCAGTAATACTGAACTATTATACAGTAATATGTTGCATTTTACTATCTCTTTTTGTGATGTACCTTATACAGGATTGGTCCTAGCAAAAGTGAAGGAAAGTTAGACGCCCTGCTCACACAGATTTCGAGCATGTCTGCCGTCAGACTCTAGATATTTATCTAAAGTCTGATCTGTGAGTACTTTAAACAGCCTATTATCCACCCTAAAACTGTACATTCTTGGAAATATGTTGATTAAAGATAGTCAGCAAAACAAGGGAGTCATAATTCAAATATGGTTTAATAAATCACAGAAGTGCTTCATAAGGAATGAAAATATAGCGTTTAAAATATTAATACATTGTTTGACATACTAATAAAGTTAGAAACAGGGTTTGAAATATGAATACAGTGGTCAAAATGTAAACTTCAGTGGAGAACAGTCATGGTGCATGATTTTTGTTTGACACACCTTTTTCATCGTTTCTTAAGCAGTACAAAAACTTTATTTTATTTAATTTATCAACACTGACTACGCTATATTCATCAAATTAAAAGTAGCTGACATCAATAGACTTTAAGTTGTGAATTTAGTTGCAGTTCATTCATGGAAATCCTGTAGCTTTCAATTGTTTTAAAAACGTCAAACAACTCACATTTGTTTTAAAGGAATGGGAAAAGTATCATTTTTACACGATTTCAGGTCCGGAATGCATAACACAAACCAATCTGTGTATTATTGATAATTGTGTTTTACTTATGGTTAGTTTAACCTGAGTGGCATTGGTATAGTAAGAGTATTAATGTAAATGTAGTACCATGTATAACCATGTGCAACTAGTAGTGATAACATGGTATAATTTGAATACCATGTAGCCTGTGACAAGCTTTATGACCACATGACAGAATAGGTTAAAAAGTATCCACTTTTCACAAAATACATTTGGTTGATGACCAGTGAAGATGGTCAGAAAACATATTTTCTTATAATTTAGCCATTTTAAATGAATTTACATTAACTGACCAAGTAAGAGAGCGCACGTGAGGGAGGGCACCTGACCGAGTGCACGTGAAGGAGTGCATGTGAAAGACAGGCCGGAGTTCACTTAAGATTGTACACGCATTACAACTATAACAATTATTAAAATAAACAGAAACACACTCCTCTTCCTCCACATTCTCTACCTCTGCGTAAATAATATATGTATGGTTTAGCTTCAGACTAAAAGAGATAATGTAAGTAAATGAATGCACATTAGCCAGAACAAGCCATTACTTATTGTACTTAGCCCTCTGTGGAGATACAATCAGTTAAGAGAACAATCATCAAAAGTAGTCCAACTAAAGTTTAGCTTAACACGCTGTAACATCGTCACGCTAAACGCTCATCAGAACAATAACAAATCCATAATACCAGCAAAACTTCACTCTTCATGGTCCTCACTATCAATACAAGACCCACAGCATTCCACAACCATTACAACCAAAGACATAACTGACAACCATGTCATATGGGAATTTCATGTTTCAAAATTAACAAATTTCAGCTTTAAATCTGACCAAAATAGATGTCCTAATTTAAAGCTATACCTTACCTCCTCGTACTCCCCTCTGAGAGAAAATACATTCTGGAATCATGAAAGAATATTAAAAAGCTTTTCAATATTTTTAAAAGGTGGGTAAAAGTTCTAAGCCAGAACATAAACAGGGCGGCGGTCGTGTTGAATGCTCTACCTTTCTCCCCCTCTCTTTTTTATTAGATCTTTAGACTATTCAGAATACTATTTTCTCTGACAACAATAAAAGGCAAAATCGCCATATTTTGAATACTAAATAATTTAAGTATTTGTTTAATTATGCCTGTTTTTAATCCTTTCCTAGATCAGACAATAGAGCATAAAATCAATATCTTTAAAATAGTAAAATGTATATCAAAAATATTTCACTATTTGGTCCTCTATTTATCTTCAATTAAACATTTCCTCTAATTTCAGAGCACATGCAGCTGCCTACATGATATAATGCATCAGTAATGGAGGGTTCTTGTTCAGAAACAAAGAATCATTAAATTCTAAACAAGATAGAGATACTAAAATACTTTGTGGTGTTTTGCCCCTGATGTTTCATATACATTTCTTATAGAGTGCTTATATATCAAGATCTTATAGCCCCTGACGCCAGGAGACTATTTGGACTTCTTTCCCACTTCTAGATTATTATTGAATCTTTCAGTATCTCCAATAAACTACCAGAATATTCCAGAATCTCAGAGAATATTCAAGAGTTCCCTTAGCCTGGAAACCCTCTTGCTCATGGGACCAATTATCCGTGGGTGGGAGTATCTGACAGAGAAACCCCTCAGCCAATCAGCGTTACAAAACACGTGACACCGATAGGGCGTGCTGCTTAGAACGGCGCAAATGTATCCTCCGCTAGTGCTCGTGGATACTCTTGGATTCCTATTTCTCTAATATCTGGACTCATGGCTGTGTTTACTTTACTTATGTGAATGTTAAAGTTAATGCCCAGATTGTTATTTCATAAGATCGATTTAGAGATCCATACTGATCCTTTTAGCCAAACAGAATGTGAGTCACGTGTCCAGGATTGTCTCAAGACCCAAGTTTCCTAGATTATTGTAGTCTGCCAGAATCTTCTTGAATTGTCCTACCCTGAGAAGCAGACGACTCTGCAAGCCCATGATTCATTTGCCCTTGCCTATGCGTCTGGCCCCCATCCCGTTCAGACAGGTGTCCAGCAGACCTGGCCAGGGTCGGGTTAATCACAACCGCTTATCAACGTAGTGAAACAGTTATTTTCTCGGCGTAACTATTGTGCTGTCGTCTTGACCAGGACTCCCAAGAAGAAGAGAGCATTCTCTATATTCTCTATATCTATATGAGATCTTTCTGACTAAATAAAGGATCAATAAATACAATTCAATAAAATACATCTAATATGGGGCGTGTTGGATACGAAGACTGTACAGATTAAAAACCTGTGGGAGCGCCGTTGAGGCATTTCATAAACAACCAAGATGGCTGCTGCTGATGTGTCACATGTGTCGTTGCTCTGATTGGTTGGACGTCGTCTACCCTAAGGCTTCCTGAGGCATTTTGGTCCGCACGGTTTGATTACACCCCTTAGAAATCGCAAACGAACTGAGAACTTCCAGATTCCTACTCGTTCGGTCTGGCGACTTCAGGCTAGAACCTTCCTAGAACCTTCCGGGGGGGTCCAGCCAGTCGCTTCTAGATTCCTCTAGCGTGTCGGCCGGAGTAGCCCCTCCCCCTACCGGAGGCGGGCAGAGAAGCAGCGCATGTACTCCGTCACCCAATGGCTGTCCACCACCGTCAGCTCAGACCTCTGGGTCTTCTCCAGGTCGGCCGAGCGCGCCCGCCGCCGCTCCGGGTTCGATGCCCTCTTGTCCGAGCTGCGCCGGGTGGTCTGGACACAGGCGTCCGCCGTCACCCTACCCTGGACCTAAACACACAAACGTGCATGTTTACAGGCGCACACACACACATGCATACCAAAGACACACTCTCACACACACACACACACACACACACACACATGCACACATACACACACTCACATACAAGTACCCACACACACACGCACACATGCAAATGTGCACGCATGCACACACACACACACACACACACACACACACACACACACACACACACACACACACACACACACACACACACGCACACACACACGCACATACACACAGAGAAAGAATGCATGAATAAGGAAAGCCGGTTAGCATTAGCCACACTGCTACTGTATTATTCATACTCGCCAGCGGACATATTGTATGACATGCTCTCTGGGGACCTGTGGTCTCCAGTGTGTAGGTTTATGTGCGTAACTAAGTGTGTGACCGGACACAATTTAGGCACTGTTATGTGTGGGCTGTTCGGGTTATGTTATGGCTTATGTTATGTGTATAACGGAGATCGTTTGGGAAATGAATCAAAGTTTCAATTCAATTCAATTCAATTCAATTCAATTCAATTCAATTCAATTCAATTTTATTTGTAGAGCCCTTAATCACCATTACAGTCTCAAAGGGCTTAACAGGCCAAATATTTGTGACACCCCCCTTTACCCATGCCCCCACACGGGCAAGAAAAAACTCCCTTGAATCAGCAAGGAAGAAATCTTACTTAATTATGACTTAATTGGTGAATCTTTGAATGTATTAATGCATGAATGGGTGAGTGTATCAATGCCAGTTAGTGTGAGTATGAGTGTGTGAGCGTGTGTTAGTGTGTGTTTGAATATGTCAGTTGGTTTTTTGTTTATGAATCGGTGTATTTGTGAATGTGTGACGTTCGGTTGTGTGTTTGCGTGTATGGTTGTATGAATGTGTGATTGTGTGAATGTGTGGGTGTTGTTGTGTCCCGACCTGCTCCTTGTGAATGGGGTAGGGTTGTTGTTTGTTAGTGTGTTGGAATGTATGAATGTATGAATGTATGAATGCATGAATGTGTGACCATGTGAATATGTGAGTGTTGTGTGCTCACCTGCTGCTTGGCATCAAGCCAGTGATGTCGTCCGGAGCGCTGCAGCGTCTCCTTGGCGACAAGGGAGGGCTGGCTCTTGGCCCGGGAGGGCTTGCGGACCGCCCCGCTCTCGTCTCCAGACCCCCCGTGGTGAAGGGCGGCCGGGGGCCGGCGGGGGCGGCGCCGGGGCCCGGGTCTCGTTGGCTCCTGGTCTGAGGAATCCAATGGCCCAGCGTCCGTCTCGGTGGTCTCTGAGGGTCCGGTGCTGCTCAAGGCCTCCTTCGTGGGCCCCCGCCGGGCCCTCACACCCGGACGGCTCCCTGCGACAGGACAGGAAAGGGGTCCATGACCTTTGACCTCTCAGGGTTTGAGTGGGATGAACCCATCTCTGGTACCCCGCTGAGCTTTGTCACAGATACCCTCTTCTACCGAGGACGCATGACAACACACTGACAGAACACCCGCCAAGATGAGGCACAGGCAGGCCGACAGGCCGACAGACAGACAGACAGAGAGGCAGACAGACAGACAAGGACAGTTTCTTTCCTACAAAATATCCTTATTGTATTTAATATTTCGTACTCCCACCTGAATAAGGTCGAATAAGGGAGGTGTACTCACATGAACACTAGGATCTATAAAGGAGTGCACTATAAACCCTAGGATATATAAAGGGGTGTACTCCTATAAACAATAGGATATATAAAGGAGTGTACTATAAACACTAAGATATATAAAGGGGTGTACTCCTATAAACAATAGGATATATAAAGGAGTGTACTATAAACCCTAGGATATATAAAGGGGTGTACTCCTATAAACAATAGGATATATAAAGGAGTGTACTATAAACACTAAGATATATAAAGGGGTGTACTCCTATAAAAACTAGGATATATAAAGGGGTGTACTCCTCTAAACCTGGTCTATAAAGGGGTGTACCGTTATAAACACCTGGGTCTATAAAGGGGTGTACTCTTATAAACATCTGGGTCTATAAAGGGGTGTACTCTTATAAACACCTGGGTCTATAAAGGGGTGCACTCTTATAAACACTAGGGTCTATAAAGGGGTGCACTCTTATAAACACTAGGGTCTATAAAGGGGTGCACTCTTATAAACACTAGGGTCTATAAAGGGGTGCACTCTTATAAACATGAGGATATATAAAGGGGTGTACACCTCTTGTAAACACTAGGTCCTAGGGTCTATAAAGGAGCATTGGTCACCTGCCAGAGACGTGTCCGTTTCCCTCGCCTTGACCTCGGCGTCTACACCCCTGAAAGGGGGCTTGGGCTCAGGTGGCGGCTCGAATTTGGACAGTCGGTCGCGACCCCTGACCTCGGAGTGCATCTGAGGGACCACGGAGAGCGGGGCGATCTCTCTGCGGGGCGGCCGCGGAGTGGAGCCCCCGCTGGAGTCGGAGACGCGGTCCCAGCCGTTCCACACCCAGGGCTTGTGGGAGTGCTCCATGACCCGCCGGGTCAGCCGGTACCTCAGGGAGTCCTCGTAGCACTTGGAGAACGTCTCCCACTTGGGCTCGCGGAACTTCTTCATGTACTCCGTGCAGCGGAGCTTCTTGGTCACCACGGCGGCCATGCTGTCTTTAGGCTGCGTCATCCTCCCTCGTCCCTTCAGAACTGGGAGCGGGGAGAATAATGTGCTGCAGTAAGCCTGCTGTTTGAGAGGCAGTGATTCAAAGAGGGCAATTTGGACCATTTATCACTTTATAAAAGTGCGTTAAGAGAACAGTTCTTAAAACACATATCACTTATTTTCCTACAGTTACTCTTATACAATGGTTACTAAAACGGTTAGTATAGAGTGCTATTTCACAAGATAAACACACAGCAGCAGTAATATAACACACACCGCAATATAGTTCCTCAAGACAGCCAGATGATTGCTGAGCAACACAGGTTAGCATAAATTGAGATTGACAGAGCTTTAATACAAAAAAAGGTATTGTTACGTGGTCACAGGTGTGTGTTTGCAGACTTCTGGACTTCACAGCAAAAGAAAATAGAAGTAAAGAGTCAAACACTATCAAATAATAATGTAACCACAAATAATATCTAGAAAAAAAGTTATCCAGAAAATATGGCAAAAGAAACTGATTCTAATGCTAAACGCGATTAACATAATACGATTCCTGAACTGGCTTGTGTAGAGACCACCTGCTGGCGTAGTGTGTCGTCGGAGAGCATCTCGCGCCATGCCACGCCCCCCCCCCCCCTCTAGAAAAACTGTCTGGCCCACGGTCTTATCCCGTGATTTATGTTTGCGCCACCAGTTGACTGTCAACAACAGCAGATAAACACACTATAGTCACCCCCGGTGGTTATGGTAGGCTATACATCGTAAACACTCACAGTATTCATATCGAACACAGTCGAGCTACAACGCCATTATTACAAAGGTCTTGTTACTGGGCAGTAGGCTATGAATAATTCACTGAGGCTGCCTGGGTAACCTTACAGCAAACCTCTTGGTTTACACAGCGAACACAGGAGACGCCTGTCGCCTACTGGGTCGCTGGTGGCCAAATATAGCCCACCTTCCTATAGTATCCCTAACCCATCCCCTTGCCTTCTCCCTCCTCGGAGCAGAAGGCGACGCTGTCTTTGCACATGCACATGCACACGCACACGCACGGGCCAATCCCACTCTCGCCTGTAGCATGATTATTGGAAAATGACATCACTCAGTGTTTTCTTCTCTCTTTTGTTGCACATCTACTCGACTTATAGTGGACCGGTTTTCCCGTAGGCGGTTGGGATCAGATGAGAATATTCTAATATGAGCCGAAGAAAGGTCTAACGAACCCCCTACTCACCACGCGACCTTTGCTCCCGTTACTCGACGGACCTTAACGTTGACTCGTCGACCCCCCCAGCAGCATGACCACAGGCTGTCACACGGTCAGCATCCCGCAGGTGAGGGAGTCCGGTCCCAGCATCCGAGGAGGAGAGGGTCGACGTGTTTCTCAGAGATGAGCCAGCGCAACCTTACTGCGCATGCGTCTGTATAGAACTCGCCGCTCTCCCTACGCTGCAGATAACCTCGTCCCCCACGGCGCTTTCCTCTCGCGACGGAGCCCCCCTTGGAACGGGATGCTCCAGATCATCGTCATTGGCGAGAAGGTGGGAAGCAGGGACTTTCAGTGGGATCAGGTGTTGTAAATGTGGTTGTTTATTTATGTTTATTTATTTATTCAAACTAGCAGGACATTAAACCTGCTGCATTAGCGACACCCTGGGGCCCTCACAAGATGTAGGCCTAATGAGTTTACTTTGGTGTAAAGGATTCATAATCCAGTACTTGACCGTGTTGGCTGTAAGGTTGGGCTGTCTGAAGGGCAGGTCGTTTAAACTCCCCTGTATCATCCAAGTGTTAAGTGAACCCGTCAAAGCCCAGTGCTTAGACAAGTAGATCATTGTTTATAAGAACAGCTCAGACTTATTATAGGCCTAGAAGGCTTCCAAGAGCACTTGAGTAAATAAACACAGAAGTCATCGTTTGAAAATAAATTTTTATTTGCTTTGTTCTTGTATTTTTGGTCTTTTCTTGTTAGTTGTACGGGTTTTTCCTCGAAGCAAACAGCCAACATGCCCCGTTAAGGGGTCGCGGGCCTGCGTCCTTACAAAACAATCAGTCCATTTAGGCCGACATAATCAATAAATATTCATATGTACAGTTCACACATTCACTTGCTGACGTCGCTAGTCTGCGCGTCGCGATGTCGACTGCTCGCTCCGGCTGCGCCACCTGCGCACTTGGGTGACCACTCCACCACAACAACAACAACAACAACAACTACAACAACAACAACAACAAAATGTTCACTAAGCACCAGAGTGGCGCCGCCGTGCCACCGGTTGTTCGTCTCCTGAGAGGATGCGCAGTGTCGCCGTTTAGAAGCACTTCCTGTGGACGATGGAGGGGCCTGCCTCGTCGTACTCCTGCTTGCTGATCCACATCTGCTGGAAGGTGGACAGGGAAGCCAGGATGGAGCCACCGATCCAGACGGAGTACTTCCTCTCTGGGGGGGCGATGATCTGGAGAGGAGGAGGAGAGGTACTTCTGGGTTAGTCATTGCGCAGACTTGTGATGTCACTAAAGGACCCGCTAGGGGGCAGGACTTCTAGCTCTGTCTACAGGTAGGAGTGTTGGCACGCAACCTTTCGGCTGGGGAGTCGGAACACAGCCACACAATATCTAAATAAATAAATTAAGTGTTTCTCCGGGCGTTCATATATTCAGTTAGAAAGCAGCTGTGTAGTGAAGTAAGTGGTAAAGTGATAGTTCGGATGAGTGATGGATCGAGGAGGATTAGAGGGAGGAGGAGTAATAGTTCCATACCTTGATCTTCATGGTGGATGGAGCCAGGGCGGTGATCTCCTTCTGCATGCGGTCAGCGATACCGGGGTACATGGTGGTACCACCGGACAGCACGTTGTTGGCGTACAGGTCCTTGCGGATATCAATGTCACACTTCATGATGCTGTTGTAGGCGGTCTCATGGATACCGGCGGACTCCATTCCTGGGGTGCACATCAGATCACATCACATTAGATCACACGTAACAGCCGCACACAATATAAGGGTAAAATGTACACAATTATATCTATAAATAAAAAAGGAAAGATGTGCTAAGCACAATGTACAATGTATTCCACCACATGATTGCGTTTAACTTTGACTATTGCACATAACTGGATCTGCGCAAAATATTAATTTGGATTTTGTATATAAGGTCTGTGATATTGTTACTACTTATATACTTACTAGACCACTTTTATTTCGTCGATCATTTTGTATCTTTCTATTCATTATCGCGTTATGATAAGGTTTCTGTCGCAGTGTTGTTCTCGGACGGTATGAGGCCCGGAGTAGGACCTTGATTACGCACCGATGAAGGAGGGCTGGAAGAGGGTCTCTGGGCAACGGAAACGCTCGTTTCCAATGGTGATGACCTGACCGTCGGGGAGCTCGTAGCTCTTCTCCAGGGAGGAAGAGGAGGCTGCGGTGGCCATCTCATTCTCGAAGTCCAGAGCCACGTAGCAAAGCTTCTCCTTGATGTCGCGCACGATCTCGCGCTCGGCTGGAACAAGCAAAAAGCACATTTGGTCAGTCAGCAGGTGCGCGTAACATTGAGAGTGTCAATGCGCGACACATTAAGAAAAACCGGCAAAACCGATCAAAGTTAATATTTTGTTTCTAATTCAATCTTACCGGTGGTGACGAAGGAGTAGCCACGCTCTGTGAGGATCTTCATGAGGTAGTCGGTAAGGTCGCGACCGGCCAGGTCAAGACGCATGATGGCATGGGGCAGGGCATAACCCTCATACACTGGCACGTTGTGGGTCACACCGTCACCGGAATCCAGCACGATACCTGCACGACAAATGCATCGAGGTTACTCTCGTGGTCACGGGGACGGGGTGATATCCGCTGTTCTAACTCAAGCCATGCTGTACACTTTCTATATCAATATTCCATATTTCAGTTGAATGCATAATATCACAGTGCCGGAGACACTTTGTAGCGAGGCATACAACGTTTATATTTGATGTACATTTTTGTGAAGGCTAATTTATTTTTCTATATCCCAGAATGGTATTTTTTAAGGCCTATTGCCTTACTGTATTTTCATCTTTATATTTTGTATTCTTGTTCATTATTCTGATTCTTCTTATTCTTATTAATAATGCACCTGTGAAGTAATAATTTTCCTGGGAATCAATAAAGTTCAATCAATAAAGTCCTGGGCGCACAATTTGTGTGCGTAAACTTGGTGCGTAAACTTGTGCCGAGGCGGTGGGCGGGCCCTCACCTGTGGTACGACCGGAAGCGTACAGGGACAGCACAGCCTGGATGGCCACATACATGGCGGGCACGTTGAAGGTCTCAAACATGATCTGGGTCATCTTCTCTCTGTTGGCCTTGGGGTTCAGGGGGGCTTCAGTGAGCAGGGTGGGGTGCTCCTCGGGTGCCACACGCAGCTCATTGTAGAAGGTGTGATGCCAGATCTTCTCCATGTCGTCCCAATTGGTGATGATACCATGCTCGATGGGGTACTTGAGGGTCAGGATACCTCTCTTGCTCTGGGCCTCGTCTCCTACGTAGGAGTCCTTCTGACCCATACCCACCATGACACCCTAGGGGAGAGAGAGAGAGGAACCGCTCTTTAGTACACTGGTACACACGCGGGTCACGCCAGACCCCCGTGTTGCGGTGGTCTGGCTGGTATGTAATTAGTGAACAGGCCTATAAGCAGGCCTTCACATTCTACCAGGTTAAATTAAGGTTGAATAAAAAATAATAATAATGTAGCAACAACACGTGTGTCTTGTGTTCCATTTCGTCGACATTTTCTACAAAACTGCAGTTTATCATTGGAATCAAGATGAGTGAATTTACCATGATGAATGAATTAAATGTTTTAATGTCGCCCCATAAGTCGAGAGCAGTACAGCACAAGAGTACTGTGCAATACAAATGATTGTGCTGTGATGATTGAATGTATTGTAGTGGACAGTTGAGTGCATTGTATTGATGGAGTGAATGAAAGGTTACCTGATGACGGGGGCGTCCGACGATGGAGGGGAACACGGCGCGGGGCGCGTCGTCTCCGGCGAACCCAGCCTTCACAAGGCCGGAGCCATTGTCGCACACGAGGGCGGTGGTTTCTTCGTCGTCACACATCTTGGCTTATTCTGGGCTGAGGAGGGAGCAGACGTTAATCTATTTGTGTAACGATCAATCCACGTCTGATAAATCGCCCTGCCCCCCCGTACGTAACACCCGTTTCTTTAACGCATTTGTTTGGAGTTAAATAGTTTTGTATATTGAAACAGTAGGCCAACCCTTCTTGCACATTTCCTGAAAAACCCACCCTTGAATTTAAAGCGATAGCTGTTTTGTCTCTGTTATTTACACATGCGCTAAAGTAACCGAATTAATCCAAGTTGTGCTCATGTCTTTCTAAACGAAACTTCCAGCGGTGCAGCACAGAGCCGTTTCTAGTCGACCGGTCTCGGGACGTCCTGCGCCCACTAGCAGCGCTGGGACAGTTAGAACTAATAATAACTTGTTAAGTATAGCTTTTATGACGATGAAATCAAATGAAACAAGCTACCATATCTAACCAACTGCACACCAAACCACCACTTCAACTATTGCGGTATTATTATGATTATAATAAAGTAGAATTATGTTTGACAGATGCTTTTTATCCAAAGAGACGTGCTCATCATTAGGACAAAATTTCCAGTTCCTTAGTGTCCGGAAAGTAAACAGCCGCGGGGGCCAAGTCCCAAACACCGCATGGTCCAATGGGTTAACTGTTAGAACCCCTCTACCGAACCACAGATTAACTCCTCCATGCCGACCCCTAGCCCCAACCCTCCATCCTGAATAACAAACATGGCATCAGTCCAGGACACTCACCAGTGGTAGTTCCGGAGGATAGAGCACAAGGTAACCGCAGTTGGTTGCAGGTGACGGCCAACCCCGAAAGTTGGGGTGCTTATATACCCCCTGACACCCCGTTAACGGCCAACCCCCCCCGATCCAGTCACAACACAGAGGAGGGTCTTCCATGCGGAGCGTATTCCACAGGAATCCCGGCTTCCCTGGGACCATATTTGGGTCTTGGTGCGGACTGAGCGTCGGTTGGACACCGCGGACCTGCGCTGGAGCGGCGCGCTGCGTCGGTCTCCAGGCGGTCCATATATGGCGCGGTGGTCCCTGTCCTGTGCAGGAGGGCTCGCGGCCTCTCGGCCCGTGTAAGGCGACCCAACAGTAGTAGCATGCCGGGCCCAAAGGCTACTGCGGCTGGCATCCCCGACACAGGGGCGCGCTTCTTTACGCATGCAGCAGCAGCCGTGGAGACTGGTATAGACACGACCAGATCCACACCGTCCCTTGTCCACACAAGGACTACAATTGACCTGGATTAGGACCGGATCAGAGCCCTACAAGGTGTGGTCACTGTGTTCCCCACCTCAGTCATACTTCAACAACTGTCTGAATATATATCTTTATGGTGAATCTTAATCTCAGTCCCTGCGCATAGATTATCTCACCCATCACTTTGAAGTTGGATTATTTAGAGGCCAAAGTAAATGTGTGGCCGGGCTCAGGGCCAGTTCACTGATGGATTTAGTGGAGCGCTGCGGCCAATAGGTGATGAATGAAGTGCAGGTTTGATTATGGACTTGAATGAAATGTTCATTCGTTCTTGGTCTAGTCTCTATGTTCTCTATGTGTAGCAGAGCTAGTCTATGTATTCTCTATGTGTATTATAAATCTATGTATTCTCTAGGTGTATTATAAGTCGATGTATTCTCGTATTATAAGTCTTGTATTCTCTAGGTGTAGTATACCTTAGTCTATGTATTCTAGGTTTAGTATAGGTAAATATATATATTAACTAGGTGTTATGTTGCTATAGTTAAGTATGTATTCTCTAGGTGAAGTATAGGTAAGTCTATATATTATCTAGGTGTAGAAGCATAGCTTAGTCTATGTATTATCTTGATGTAATATAGGTTAGTAGGCCTATTCTCTTGGTGTAGGAAGTATATGTATTCTCAATATGTAGAAGTATAGGTCAGTCTGTATTTTCTAGGTGTAGTATAGGTAAGTCTATGTATTATCTAGGTGTAGTATAGGTTAGTCTATGTATTATCTAGTTGTAGAAGTATTGTCTATGTATTCTCTGTCTGGGGTATAGGTATTATCTTCGCAGACTCTCGCCTCGAGTTCAAACGCGGAGACTAGCGGAAGTGGGCGTGGCCTGAACAGTTGATCAGCAGCTGCAGCCGGCCGCGGGGACGTTAGAATTCCCGCGAACAGCCGTCGGAGGGAGGAGGGGAGGCGCTGCTAGGCGAGGGTTGTTGATGTGTTTATTCAACTGCTCTGATGTCACGTGACCGACTCAAGACAGCGTGAGAGGGACAGAGGAACGATGCACCACGGCGTCTAACTCCTCATAAGCACTTTTAATAACTCGAGTCCATAAACCTGAGGTGTCGCGTTCCCAAACCTAAATTAGCGTGCAATTTGAAGGGATTATATTCTGGCGATAATTTAAGCACGCCTGCCCGCCCGCAAGCTCCCACGCACACACGCAAGCGCCCACACACACGCAAGCGCCCACACACACGCAAGCGCCCACACACACACACACACACACACACTTTGTGTTTGGTGTTCAGAAAAACCAAACGATTCAAAACAAGGTAGAGTAAAATAACATTTATTTAGAAAGAAAAAAGGTGTAACAAACAAATACTGAACATGGTCCGATTGAGAGCAATGTGGTTGGCGTCAGATCTGTGACTGGAGGTAATGTTCGTAATTGACCCGCAGGACGTACTCAAAGTAGGGTTTCGAGTTGAAGGCGGCCAGCTGCTCAGAGTCCAGCAGCTCCTTCACATCAGGGAGGTAGGCCTGCAGGGAGACACCTGGGGAGGAGACACAGAATGACTGCTCTACTCCTCTGTGAGGAGCACAGGCACACACTCAATCACTAAACACCCCCTCTATCCCCTCATTCCAAGCCAAAACATGACCCCTCTCCTCCTTACAGTACAGACAACAGAATCCCTCCTCTACTCTCTATAGAGCAGTACAGACAGCACATAACTCCTTATAGAGCAGTACAGACAGCACATAACTCCTTATAGAGAAGTACAGACAGCACATAACTCCTTATAGAGCAGTACAGACAGCACATAACTCCTTATAGAGCAGTACAGACAGCACATAACTCCTTATAGAGCAGTAGTGACAGCACATGACTCCTTATAGAGCAGTACAGACAGCACATGACTCCTTAGAGCAGTACAGACAGCACACAACTCCTTATAGAGCAGTACAGACAGCACATACCTCCTTTGGTGCCTTTAGACCAGTACAGACAACACATTACTCTTTACTCGTTATAGAGAAGTGCTGACAGTAAATCACTCCTCAATGTCCTGTTTTTCATTCAGCACCAACATGAGTAGCCAAACCTCCAAAAAGAACATGCATGAGCAGCACGAGAAGCCCTTAAACTGAGGAGTCTGAGAGTGAACATTAAATGTTCAGAGAGGTCCCCAGCACCGACCAGGCGGTTCTGCTCTCTTGTTATATCACGTGGCCCAGGTTTACCTACCCTAGTGTAAAGTCCAGAGAATCAGGTCATTTTCAAGAACAAGCGAGTGGGCATGACGCTGACCTAGTAACCGGGGGCATAAAATGGGTGAAGAAGATCTAAGACTGCAAAATGTAATCCAACTAAAAAGACCAAGTGATTTAGGAAAGGCTGTTGGCAAGGGCCAATGCTGAAATAGTCTGAGAGAAACAAGGAAGGGCAAGAGACACGGTTGTTTACGACTTTGACGTGAAAGAAAACACTACTAGGTCCGCTGCATACTGGTTGCATCACGTCCTGCCTCCTACATGCCCTACCAAGGCATCATGTGCCACCCCCTGGCCTAAGGTATACAGAGTATCTCTAGTGTGTGCAGATTTGTCATTACTATTTCTACCGTTCGGAATTGAATACAGTTTGATGGTTGAATAAACCGCGGACTAGACACTGCCTCCGCCTCGTATTTGAGAACATTATAATATATAACATCACGGCCAAAAGCTTTGTGCGCCTCCGAAATATTCTGAACGACTGCGTGGGGGGGGGGGGGGGGGGGCGTTGTTACGTTACTTAATGTTTGATGTTTGGGTCTCGCGGAGTGAGAAACCTTGAAGTTACTGTGGAGTTACCGTTATTACTATACCTACCTACCGTTTCCATTTAGAATTACTATTCCTACCGTTCAGAACAAAATAACAGTTTCATTTACTTGCATTGGAGCAAATTCCGTGGCCATATCACGGACAATTTAAGTGATTCCGTGAGACCACCACGGACTTTGAGTTAAGCGCCCGTGGTCGACTCGCTCGTTGAAACGGGGATCCGCGCATGAGCCACGGAATAACTTGCAATCGGTCATTTACTTGCATTGGAGCAAATTCCGTGGCCCCATCACGGACAATTTAGAGACTGTGTGTGTGAGCCGGAGGCAGAGCGGGAGAGACATAAGCAGAGTTACGAAATAGCCGGCGGGCAGGCGCGGTTCGAAACTGGTGTTATTTGGAACAAATGTGCTGCAATTTCAATGCAAATTAAATTATATCGATATAGATGATATGGTCTCGTTTCATATCGCGTTTGAAAAAATATCGATATATTTTAAATATCGATACATCGCCCAGCCCTATGTGGGACCACGTCTGATGCGGCTCATCTCCGGCTGTGTGTTGCATGTCTTGATGAAGGGCGACTCCGGATCTTCTCCGGAGCTCATCCGGAGTTCATGTGTGAAAGGCCTACTAGGGATTCAGACCTTCCTGGATGAGTTTGAGGAGGATCTTCACGAACACGCTGTCCCGGGCCGGCTCCAACGGGTCGTCGCTCCCCTCCCAGGAACACCAGCTGCGCACCGTCGCCACGGAGACAATGGAAGGGTGGAGGGTGATTGGGGGGGGAAGAATGACATCGTCACAGTAAACACCCTCAAATATGCCCAGATAAAATTATCCAGCGTTGGTCCACTGTGTAATGTGTATGGTTGGTATTAGGGATGGGCGTGAGGAATCGATTACTCGAGTACTACTCGTTACAAATGAACTCGGTTGGTGGACAGGCAAACTCGAGTTTGCATATACACACACAAACAAAGTTTTCTGAAGCAAATGTATCAATTTTCTGTCGGCGCCACTAACGCATGACGTGGGCACAAAGAAAATTAAATGCATCCATTTCCATGGCGCGTTCCGTGGCGTGTGCAGGCACGCCAGAATTCAAAAAGTGAAGAGATGGCGGTTAAAGCAAACCGCAGCGAAGAATTGAAATACTTTAAAGAAATAGGAGATCATAAGGTGAAATGTAAAATATGCCAAGCGAAATCGAGCTACCAGAAAGTACTATGCGGCAACATATGCTCCTGAAACACAACAGTGAGTTCGGGAAAGCAGACCCGCAGCAACGGTGAAAGTGAAAGTGTGTCGGCTATATTTTCACCGCCGCAAGACGCAGCTGTAATCCCGGGCGTGTAGAGAAGATCACAACGCTGAGTATTTCCATAGTCCATTTGCTGCCGTTTTATTTGCAGCTTTAAGCATTTATTTGCAATGGTTAGGCTACTTGTTTCGTTTTTTTTAAACTGTTACAGGCCTTGGTTCGACGTGATTTAAATTGTGAGACGCATATTTATTTTTGTAAGGGAAATGTGTTTTGAACGTTTGCAAAAATAAATAATGAATACTCTGATAACTCTGACTGTTTTGATGGAGAATAAGCATTAGGCCTACATGTTTGGTTGGTAATATTGCCGTTCATCATCAGGCCTATTCCTGCTGCAGATGCGTTGCATTCTAAAAATAGATTTGATTTAACGAGTACTCGATTGATCCTCGAGGAATTCCTTCGATCACTCGAGTTTGGAATTTACTACTCGTGCCCATCCCTAGTTGGTATAAATTATAATTCTAGTATCTGTAGTTGTCTTTCGCTAACCCATGACTGGCTCTATTGGAAGTGTTATCCTGAATGTAGGGTTAGGGTTAGTATTGAGTCATTGGGACGGGTCTAAACCGTTTGTAGAGAAAATGACGTTCTCTCTGATCCCCCATGCTGGGTGACTGGAGATTCGGACCAAATCAAAAGGAGGCCAGAACCTTGTGTCTCCCAGCAAAGGTTCTCCAGGGAACCAGACCTTCACAACGGGTTCCTTACTCGTCTTTCTTCAGCGCCCGGGCGAAGATCTCTCGTTTGAGGGTCTCTATGTCGACCGCCTCCTCCTGCCATGGAAACAAACACACGTCCTTTAGCCAATCCCTGCAGACCTTACCGGCCCGTCCCTCCCGTCTGACCAATCCCGTGCCAGCTACCTCGTTGATGTACTCCAGCAAGTCCAGGGCCTTCTTGAAGTCGTCCTCGTTGGAAATCCTGTTGTCCTCACTGATGTACAACTGGGGAGAGGGGGGCCAGGGAGAGAGACCAAGAGAAAGGGAGAAACAAAGAGAGACAGTGACGAGAGGGCGAGAGACAGTGAGATATAATAAGTGTGCGTGTTACGACTCGTGGTCGTATGTGTGAGTGCGTGTGAGTGCGTGTGCCTACAGTGATGAGGCCGTGTGGGGTCAGGAGGGGCATGGTTTGGCGGTCCAGATTTTTGTCCTCCAGCAGCTGCTCGGGAAGCGTCTCCTGGTGGAGGAGGAAGCGCTCCTGCTCCACGATGTCTGCACACACACACACACACACACACACACACACACACACACACAGTTATGTATGATGTCATCTAGCTCCTCTTCTGATGTTTTTGGTCGCGCGTGTTCATATTCAGGTAGTGTGTGTGTGTGTGCGCGCGTGCGTGCGTGTGTGAGTCTACCTTCCAGGTGCCTGCTGAGCTGGGTCTGGTCCATGTCCGAGGCCAGGGCGGTCAGCTTGCTGAGGGCCAGCAGGGTCTTCTTCTTGGAGAAGTAGCGCGTCTCTCCAGTAGCCTGGCTGCTCAGCGTCTCATGGGCCTGGGGACAAGAGAAGGAGGAGCTAGGGTGATTCCAAGCCAACCAACGCTCAGGCTCAGCTATAGCCGTCTAGTGTCGGCATATGCAGGACGCGCTGAAGCCCAGACCCCCTGGCCGGGAGGAGGGCTGTGTTGGACTAGGGGGCAGGGTGAGGCTGCACATGGTCGGTGCATTGACCAATCATAAAAACAGGTTGAACCAGCCATCACCCAGCACTGGAGATAACTCGGATATGGAATCTTGGGTTAACACCTGCTCTTTGAATCATTTTGACCAAACTACGCAATATTCTGGTTTGTACATCTTTGTCGTGTGTCCTGGGGTGGGAGGACCCCAGTAAAGCTACACATGAGGAGTCTGGTGTGGATGGACATTGCAACAGCCACCAAGTAGGAACGGTAACTATAGAAAAGTAATCAGTAGTAACATGTCACTATAGAAGTGTAAATAGGAAGCTTCTGGAAACGTGTTTCTGGAGGTTTGACCTACACTCCATTAGTCGTGAACGTGGTGCAGTGAGTGATGAGTGACCGACACTCTGGTAGACGTGGATGTGTTGCAGTGAGTGGGGGGGTGACCTACACTCTGGTAGTCATGGTGCAGTGAGTGACCTTCACTCTGGTAGTCGTGGATGTGTTGCAGTGAGTGAGGGGGTGACCTACACTCTGGTAGTCGTGGTGCAGTGAGTGACCTACACTCTGGTAGTCGTGGACGTGGATGTGTTGCAGTGAGTGGGGGGGTGACCTACACTCTGGTAGTCGTGGACGTGGATGTGGTGCAGCCAGCTTAGGTGCTGGTGGGACTGCAGGAAGCTGGCCAGCTGGGGGTGGTGGGCGCTGGGCTGGGACAGCAGCTTGCCACGCTTCCCCTTCTCCATGTACCAGCGGAACACAAAGTCTGCAAAGTTCTGCGCACACACACACACACACACGCACACACTTCCTGTCTTTAACATGCTTTGGGTGGAGCATTGCTCGTAGAGAAGATGCGCAGTAAACAAGAGGTGCAGTCCTATAGAACAAGTCATTTCATTGTGTGACCTTGGGATGCATCATGATCCTTATGGTTTCTTGTTAACAAATTTGACAAGAGGGCATTTTTCCCGTGCTAGATGCAACTACTTATCTTCACATGGTTGAATTAATTGACATAAAAACATACGTGTAGAAATAGACTTATTTTCTATTTTAGCATTTTGCTTCATGTCTGACGGGCTCGGTGGAGCAGCTCAAATTGATCAGAGTGGGAGCTTTTCCTTATGGCTTGTCTCAAGGCTACGCAACGCTTGTGTGCCCAGTCTAACCAGGGGGTTGTACATCCTCAATGCTGACTGGATCAGTCTGGGTTCTCCTCAACGTCTTGAAGCCAACACAAGGTGACAGGTGTGTGTTTACCTGGTCGGAGAACTTGGTCATGTAGTGCTGCAGGCGGCTCTGGTTGTCCGTCTGCTCGCACATCTGGACCAGCATGTCGAAGTCACAGAACTTCTCAGACAGAGCAGCCACCCACTGGTACTGACCTAGATCCACTGGAACACGGCAGAGCAAACCCTTTAGAACTAACGTTCTGGAACCAACACTTAAGAGGCAACATCAGAACCAACACAAGAGAACCAACACTCTAGTCTAGACCCAACACAATAGACCCAAGGCATTACCCTTTAGAACCAACACTGTAGACCCAGCCCTCTAGAACAACCACTGTAGACCCAGCCCTTTAGACCCACCACTGTAGACCCAGCCCTCTAGAACCACCACTGTAGACCCAGCCCTTTAGAACCAACACTGTAGACCCAGCCCTCTAGAACCACCACTGTAGACCCAGCCCTTTAGACCCACCACTGTAGACCCAGCCCTCTAGAACCACCACTGTAGACCCAGCCCTTTAGACCCACCACTGTAGACCCAGCCCTCTAGAACCACCACTGTAGACCCAGCCCTCTAGAACAACCACTGTAGACCCAGCCCTTTAGACCCACCACTGTAGACCCAGCCCTCTAGAACCACCACTGTAGACCCAGCCCTTTAGAACCAACACTGTAGACCCAGCCCTTTAGAACCAACACTGTAGACCCAGCCCTTTAGAACCAACACTGTAGACCCAGCCCTCTAGAACCACCACTGTAGACCCAGCCCTTTAGAACCAACACTGTAGACCCAGCCCTCTAGAACCACCACTGTAGACCCAGCCCTTTAGGACCAAGATATTAGAACCAAGACTCTAAACCCAACACAATAGAACCAAGCATTAGAACCTACCCTTTAGAAGCAACACTCTGGAACCAAAACTTTAAAACCATCACTCTAGACCCAACCCTTTAGAACCAACACTCTGGAACCAACCCTTAAGAGGCAACATAATATCCAACACATTAGAACCAAGACTCTAGGCCCAACACAATAGACCCAAATCATTAGAACCATAACTCTAGACCCAACCCTTTAGAACCATCAATCTAGACCCGACCCTTTAGACCCAACCCTTTGGAACCATCTCTTTAGAGTCTAGACCCGACCCTTTAGACCCAACCCTTTAGAACCATCTCTCTAGAGTCTAGACCCGACCCTTTAGACCCAACCCTTTAGAACCATCTCTCTAGAGTCTAGACCCGACCCTTTAGACCCAACCCTTTAGAACCATCTCTCTAGAGTCTAGACCCGACCCAGCAGCCAGACTCACGGAGCGGGGCGATGAGCTCCGAGCGCCGCTGGCCGTACTCCAGCTCCAGGGCGTTGTAGCGCTCCTGCTGGGAGGCCGCGGGCCTCCCGCCGGTCCTCAGCTGCAGCGAGGCCAGCTGGGCCACGTAGCCCCCCAGGTAGAGGTCCAGCAGGCCCACCAGCTGCTCACACAGCGCCCCCCGCAGCTCAGAGTCCGCCTGGGGGTACACGGAGCGCAGGACCACCTCGTGCTGCCGAGTGATCACCTCCCGCACCCCACCCGACGCTGGGGGGAGAGAGACAGAGAGACACAGAGAGAGACAGAGAGACAGAGAGGCAGAGAAAGAAAGAGAGACCGAGATAAGAGGAGGGAGAAGAGAAGATGGATGAGATAAAGAGAAGGGAACAGAGAGGATTGGAGGAGAGGTGAGATGAGGAAGGTATAGAGAAGGGAAGAGAGAAAGGAGAGAGGATTGGAGAAGAGAGGAGAGTAGCAGATAAAACAGGAGATAAAACAGAAGAGGATCAGAAGACTTTAGTAAGGTGTTTCAGCTCTGCCTTGATGTGTGATGTAAAGAGCATGGATTGGTTGGAGCTCCCTGGGTCCATAAACACTAATGTGTGTGGGGGGAGGGGGGGGGGAGACTAGTTACCAGTCCAGGGAATGTACTCTGGTTCTGAGTCCACATCAGACACTCTGTACATGGACGCCTTGGTCTCCCTGTACTGTCCTGCTGCCTGCAGCATGTCCTGCACACACACACAAAATATCATGCCTATACCACAGCGCACCATGTTCATCCCTGGGAGGGTTCGTTTACGTTGCTGCTGCATGTTTACTGTACCAAGATGTTGTTTACCACGATGTTGTTGTGGTCTTTGTTAAGGTCGATAATGTATTCACAGTGGTGATGATGCTGTTCTTGTTAATCAACTGTGAGGTTGTTTGTTTGCTGTTATTTTGATTACCTTGATGTTATCGTTTACCTTGATCTCATGCTATCGTGTACCCTGACGTATTATTGGTTAATATTGATAATGTTATTATTTATCTTGATGATTGTAATTGTTGACTTTGATGATGTTGTTCACCTTGATCTTGTCATTGTTTACCTTGATGGTGTTATTATTATCCTTGATGATGTTATTGTTTATCTTGATGTCGTCATTGCTGTTATTGTTTACATTGATGTTACTGTTTATGTTGGCATCATTGTTTACCTTGATGTTGGTCTTATTGTAAACCTTCATGATGTTATCATTTAGCTTGAGGATGTTGTTGTTTTTTACCTTTAAGATGTTGTTGACGGTCAACACGGTCTCGGCCCACTGCACTGAGGCCACAGGGTTCTCCTTCAGGCGCCTCTCCTCTTCCTCCAGCAGACACTCAAACACCAGGGAGATCTGAGACACCTGGAGACACAATGTTAACAATTTTACCCACATACATTATACAACATATATACGCTCAAACACCACGGAGATCTGAGACACCTGTGCCGTGTTCCAATACCCGTACTATCCGTACTTACTAGGCAAATTTTGAGCACGTAGTACGTTCCAATTCGGCGAAAATAAGTATACTTCAAGGACCCGGATGTCGTACTCAAAACGGGCTAATCGTGAAGTGTGGATCGAAGGACACTTTCCGTACTCAACGGCAGCCATCTTAGCTACGTAGCGGAAGAGGCGGAGCCAGGCTGAGCCAAAGTCTGCGCATTTTCCACATAGCCTGCATTAATAGTAATTTTGTAGTTTTTATAGCTTTTATAGCTTTTTGTAGCTGCTAGGCGTAAAGAGTTCACCGTTCAAAGCGGGATGTTTATTGCGGGGGAGGAGCCGCGGCGGCAGTCGTGATCGTAATTTCCGGTTAGTGCACCACAGAGTACTCCATTTGGAACAGCACTCACATCTGAAAAATTAACGTACTCAGTGAGCACGGATAGTACAGATAGTATTCCTTTAAGTATACTCATGGAAGTACGGGTATTGGAACACGGCACTGGAGACACATGACAAACAGTATAACCTATATACATTATACAACATATATATCCAACACCACGGAGATCTGAGACACCTGGAGATACATGACAAACAGTATAACCTATATATAACTTATATAACACGTATGCAGTCCGACAGGTCCCGGTGTCCCTCACCTCTCTGAAGAAGACGTCTGCGGGCGTGAGGCTGGGCGGGACGGCCGCGCCGTTCTTGCGCAGCGCTCCGCTCACGGCGGCGTTGACCAGCTCCCCGTGCTTGCCGTGCTGGGTCTTCAGCACCATGGCCGCCTGCAGCTTCTCGGCGTGCTCGCACAGCAGCAGGCGCGTGGCCATGGGGCCGCCGCGCAGCGTCACCTGGCCCAGCCGCTGCAGCAGCCCCACCTGGTGGAGGGAGGACACCGTCACATGAGGCCATGATCAAACCAGACTCGCTTTATAGAGAGCTGTTCAGATGAGCGAATACCATTCCAGAAATGGCATAATGGTGCGATTTAAAGAAAGAAAATCCTGAACCAATGATGTCAATGGTCTAACTTTCCTGGGATTTACTTGTGTGTACATGTCCCTGTGTGTGTGTACATGTCACTGTGTGTGTGTGTGGGCACGCGTGCGTGCAAGTGTGTGTGTGTGTTACCTGCAGCAGGAAGTCCATGAAGCAGGTGTGAGCCTTCATCTTGTCCTCAAGCTGGTGGAGGATGATGAGGGAAGTGAGAGGGAAGCCCCCGCTCTCTGGACCAATCAGAACACAGACAGGCAAAGAGAGAAAGACCTTTAGCTGAAATCTAGATCAACACATTAAATGTCGACTCCTGCTCCGCAACTTGAATAACTTGAATCACTAAAAGGACAATAAAACGATAGAAACAGATGGGAACCAGAAGCGACCCATATAATCAAATAGAAACAGAGAAAAATAGAAATACTAGAAACAAAATAGAAGACCATTAGATACCATGACAATCCAATAGAAGGAATAGAGATCAATATAAACTGATAAAAGACCAATAGAAACGTCCTAAACCAATCGACCAAGAGAAACAGAGCAGTTGGAACCTTCTGGAACGGACTCGGCCCAGCGCGGGTCGGAGGCCGGGTAGTCGTCCACCAGGTCCAGATCGATGCGGGTCACGACCTCATCTAGCTCTGCCCCCTCCTCCCCCTCCCCTTCCCCCTCAGCGGGGAACAGCTCGTCCACCAGCACCTGAGAGCCAATCAGGTCGCTCCTGGTAGGGGGCGGAGCCAAGCAGTTAGCTTCAACGTATATAAAGCTAGCATTTGGATTTCAAGTCAAAGGTCATGTTATATTGCTTCATATTATCCATCACGTCTCAATTACTTGAATCCATCTTCTGCGTTTATGTACAGCACACACTGAGTAGATGTGCAGAGTAGTTATAAGAATCAGAAAAACAAGGATTTAATATTGGCTACACGGTTGGTATCATTTTCTTTTACTTATAATGATTTTGTTTCAGAACAAAATGCTCTAAGCCTTTTAAAGCTCTATTTTTCTGTGAACACTCTGTCTGTAAAGGCTCTCTCTGTCTGCAAAGGCTCTCTCTGTCTGCAAAGGCTCTCTCTGTCTGTAAAGGGGATCTCTCTGTCTGTAAAGGGGATCTCTCTGTCTGTAAAGGGGATCTCTCTGTCTGTAAAGGGGCTCTCTGTCTGTAAAGGGGCTCTCTGTCTGTAAAGGGGCTCTCTGTCTGTAAAGGGGCTCTCTGTCTGTAAAGGGGCTCTCTGTCTGTAAAGGGGATCTCTCTGTCTGTAAAGGGGATCTCTCTGTCTGTAAAGGGGATCTCTCTGTCTGTAAAGGGGATCTCTCTGTCTGTAAAGGGGCTCTCTGTCTGTAAAGGGGCTCTCTGTCTGTAAAGGGGCTCTCTGTCTGTAAAGGGGCTCTCTGTCTGTAAAGGGGCTCTCTGTCTGTAAAGGGGCTCTCTGTCTGTAAACGCTCTCTGTCTGTAAACGCTCTGTCTGTAAACGCTCTGTCTGTAAACGCTCTGTCTGTAAACGCTGTAAACGCTCTCTGTCTGTAAACACTGAATAACTTGAAGGCTCTCTCTGTCTGTAAAGGGGCTCTCTGTCTGTAAAGGGGCTCTCTGTCTGTAAAGGGGCTCTCTGTCTGTAAACGCTCTCTGTCTGTAAACGCTCTCTGTCTGTAAATGCTCGCTCTTTAAACATACCGGCAAAACCGCAGAAAGGCATCTTTGAGCATCTTGGTCTTATCCTCGTGGGCTACGGCCTCCGTCCTGTTGGGTGTCTCCATCGACATCTTCACAATAAAATCCAAAAAACATGAAATGAGAAGATGGAAGAAACCCTCAAAATATAAAAGAAGCCTGGATGGAAACCTAACAAACAAAAGCAGATAACCCTTGATGGTAACCTTAAGAATATAAGTGGAAAACTACCCTGAAATCATAACATAAAGACTGTAAAACATGGGTGAAAGCTTCAGAGTAAACAATGACTAGAGTGGGTAAAGTGGGAATGGGGCTGGGACCTCGGGCGCGGCGGCCAGTGAGGAGCAGAGCGAGTCCTCCATGGTCTCCGGGAGGATGGAGACGGCCTGGCGCGCCACCACCGCCACCAGCCCGTTGGTCTGGGAGAAGAAGATGGGCAGGTTGCCACAGCAACCACCACCACGCACGCCGTCGCCTGCCAAGGGCACACGTTTGGGTGTTGGGAAGGAGGGAGAGTTGACCGTTACTATTGTACATGACCAACTTGTTACTATTGTTTAATTACTATGGTAACGGCGACAACATTGGGGCTTAATGGTGGCAAACATTGTTTTCGTTCGGGTAATAATAATAAGCAATAAGAAATTGTCTATCCTTCTCACAAAATCGTTCGGTTACAAGTACCTTATTGACTCTACTCCTTGACATCCAAGGGCAGTGAAAGGAGGGGGGATATGATAGCTCGACCACTGACCTGGGGCACTGAAGGATATCCTCTCGTCGGGGGGTCCCCCTCGGACCGTACCTGTGGAGCAGGCGAACACCAGCTCCTGAGTGTACAGGAAGGCTGTGGCGCCCGGGTAGGGAACCACAAGCCTTGTGGTACGCAGCGCCTCCTCACTCTGGGAGGGGAATTACAGGCAATACATTAACATCAATCTATTTAAATCACCATTGAGGTCAGTAAGCTATTCAGACGCTTTTATTGAAAGCGACGTGCACGTGCAGTGAATTCAATCTTGCTCAGGGATACCTACAGGTTAGGTTAGAATTTGTGGATCGAACCAAGAACCTTTGGGATGGGAGTGGAACACCCAGACCACCACTAGACATTCATGCCGTACGCAAGTACAGACACGTTTATATCGGAAGGGCGTAATGCTGTACATTTAACCAGTAGAGGAAGATCAAAACATATATATGACCTATATCCAAACTCTATATGCATGCATGAAATATATTAGGTCTGTGTATTTAAACGGGAGAAGAAGAGGGGCTGGAGACCTGGAACGGAGTGGTGTGTTTGGTGACCTCCACGACGACGTGGTCCGAGACCGAGGCCCCGACGTCTTGCAGGGTCACCAGGCAGAAGTAGGCGATGCAGGGGATGTCCTGGGAGTGCCAGGCTGCAGCCAGCACCACCAGGCCGGAACTGTGGAGGAGGGAGGGGAGAGCAGCCAATCAGGAACGTAGAAGCAACCGTACCTCACCAGGCCAGCTACATATATTTAGTTCACATGCGGCTATTTGATAATAGAAGAGAGTACTGCTAAATGCAAGTGCTGCTTACAAGGTAACGTAATGTAATTAGACTCATGTGATCATGTTATGATTTTATACTGCCTATGAATTATTACTACACACAATGGTAATATTATACATATGGATAAGTAGACAGGTAGGTAAACAGACAAACAAGCAGGTTAACAGATAGGCAGAATGACTGAAAGGCAGACAGAGAGGCAGGTAATCAGACAAACAGACAGGTTAGCCGACAGGAAGATTGCCTGAAAGGCAGATAGGCAGATTAACAGACAGAAGAGCAGACAGAGAGGCCTATAGACAGAAAAGAGAGGTGGACTCACGGGCTAAGCTTCATGTCGAGGTAGGACACGTTCACTCCTTCCTTCATTTCCTCATAGTTGCTCTCTGATCCCTGATTGGACAAAAAGACAAGTTGACATAAGATTAGTGCGTGTCTGTATTATTTGAGTCACAGTAATATAGCAGGTCAGGAATCCACAATTAAATCAACAAACAAGAAATTAATATGAATATAAATATAAAAAAGAATTGATATGAACATGAATCATAAAATGTACCCACATAATAATAATAGAATACAATACGAATACCTAGAAAACAATAACATGAATCCTCACCCAGATAGCGTCAGCTATGTTCTCATCAAGGGAACAGCGGGATTCCCAGCTTAGGGTTTGCTGCTCCGAGCTATCCCCCACCTCCCACCTGCACACCTTGGAGCTGGTGAGAGAGTAGAGGCAGCCGGCCTCGGACGCCCACAGCACACTGTGGAGCTACACACACACACACACACAGACAGACAGAGCGTGAGACAGAGACAGAGTGACTTGTTAGGACTTCCTTTCCCCTCGTCGGAATGAGACCACATAGTCTGGTTACCCCCTAGCAACAAGTCATACAATACCGTGCCACATGCCACTCACCGTGTCGTTAGGGGGCGGGGCCAGCATCCCAAACAGACTGGAAACGCGGCGACCGATGCCCGACAGCACGCCCTGGCCCTGCTGCAGGGCCCGAAACCCAAGCCGGCCGGACGGGTCCGTGCTCACCCTCAGCAGGTGGTTCCTGCATGAGGACACCACGAAGCTGCCGCCCTGCAGGACAGACACACAGGGTGGTGCGGTTGGTCAGGGCAAAGGACTGCCAGCCCAGAGGATCTGGTTGGATCCCCGATGCCTGCATTCTACCTGTTGGAGAGGTCTAACCCCTACCTGCTCAGTGTCAGAGAATACACTTCTCAGCTCCACAGAGTGAATTACTATTTCCATCCATTTACAATGTTGAAATACAACATTAAACTAGGAACCCAACCCATTCTTTTAGGTTCTAACCAGGGGAAACATAAGGTTGAAGGAAGGTTCTAAATGTTGAACCATAGTACCATTGTCTCTAACGTTCTTAGTGGGGAACCTTACCCTCACGGCGACCACAAAGTTGCAGAGATCTCCCAGTTCCAGGTCTGCCTCTATATGGTTCCCCTCGTGGGCGAGGCTGGGCCAGTACCGGGCCCGGCCCTCCACCTCCACCGTCAGGACCGAGATGGACTGGACCGGGGCCGTCTCCAGGGGCCCGGGGCTGCTGATGGTCACCAGGTCAGCCGTGTATTCGTACTCGCTGGGGGCCAGCTGCAGCTCCTTACACACACACAGCTGTGGAACAGTCCGGAAGGATGAGAGGGGGGGGGGGGGGGGGGGGGGATTACAACAGGGCTTCTTTAGTGGTGATATTTTTACTGTTCACAGAAGAGTAACATACATGCTCTCATTTTGAGTAGAAAGGTGTGATGATTACTTACATTACATGCATCCATGTTTGTGGCTCTTCAATACAAAACTGATTCAGTGATTATCTTGTTTCCCCTATTGCAACCCCCATATGACCAGACCAGACGAAAGGTTAACATAACAGCTTAAAAAGGCACCGGCAGAGCGCACCTTGGCCACCACCGTCTGACAGATCTTCCAGATGATGAGCAGCTTCCCACACACCATCCAGGCCCAGCCGCTCTCGTCCACCTTCACAGAGATGATGTCATCCGCTTAAGGGACAGCAAGAATAGAGAGCATTTATTATATTCTGCTCTAAATAAACCTTAATACATCTTAATACAGTTGCAACAAGACATAGTGTATGTTACCTTCTGCCATTGTTAGAGCCTCCATCACTTTGACAGGCAGCGACGACCCGAAGGTCTGGACGTCATAGTGAACCGACTCAGCGTTTGCGTGGTTTGCGCGCGTAGGGGTTGACCTGGTTGAGGCAGTATCGAATTCATAATAAATGTTATCAAGTGCATTAACATGTGGTTGAATGTAACTATTCGTGCTTTGTTTTAAAAAAAAATTCACTGGATTCATGTCCAGTCACCTGGCGGCGAGAGACGTCCTGCGTGGGGAGAAAAGGAGTCCAGACGGGGTTCCAGCCAGACTCTTTCTCCCGGGAACTCTGGAGGGCTGCCTTCGGCCCGAGCTGGGCGTCGCACGGGGAGTAAACATACTATCGATTATAGTTCGTTTACATTAAATAGTCGAACAGTACAACAGAAAAGCCACAATCTCCCCTCAGTGAATATATCCAAACAGCGCGCGGTAAAAAAAAATGTGGACTGATGTCGCTTGAAACTCACGTCATCCCCAAGTCAGAATAAAATACCGCCCATATTTTATTAAAATGTCTATTTTACTAAAAAATATTTTAAATGAGTTCTCTCTCTCTAATAGTAAAACAATAGTTAGAAACACATTTCTTTCAATAATATTAGTTTAAATGACTAGCACTGTCAGACTATACCAGATGTGATAAGTACAGATACTGTAAACAATAAAATAAAATAAGATAAATACAAAATAATATGAGTGTGTGAAATATCTTATAAGTGCACAATTTAATAAGGATTAAAATAAATACGCGAAACAATTTAAAATGTGTCTGCAGTCTCCTGTCAGTATGCAGCGAGACGCCAGAGTGATCCAGGCCAGGGTAATGGACCGACGAACGACCGCCCAGGAGGATGAGAGGAGCTAGCTCGGTGGCTACTTGATGGTGTGTAGAACATGGGTCGGCAAAGCCTCGACGGGACCGCTACGACATGCAGCGAAGTAGTTTAATTACCAGGTTGCAGAGAGCCAGGTCATCTTGCATGTAGTCGGTTAACCCACCACCACAAAGAAGGCCACGACATGCAGTAAGTCAGGGGTTTGTTCCGTAGCACAGCAGGGTTCGGATGCTAATCCCGCTAAAAGTTTACAGTGGCCAGGCCCGTCCCACTGCTAGCAGTTAGCTGTTCCCCCCAAAGCATCACTTCTGACTACTGTAGATGTTGTTATCTGACAAGAGCTGGGGGCAGGCGAGGTCAAGACCAAAATATGTCGGTTGGTTTTCATTGTAAGAAGTGTATGTGTTTGATTAGAAATTCAGTTGTAACTGCTCGGGGATCCTTTCATCCTCAATGAATGATACATGCTATATAACCAAATACCTTTTTAAAGCAATTCTGTAGTTCGGTCGTGTGAGTGGACTATTTTTGTAAAGTTATCTTCGTTCAGGTATCTTTATTTGTAACCTGTCTGTGCATCAGATGTCAGACGTCCTTTCCTTTGCTTCTTCAGGTCATGAAGAGGGTACGCACTGAGCAGATCCAGTATGTAGTCGCCCAGTACCTCAAGAGGAGACAGTATGTGGACGCGGAAAGTCCCATGAGAGGGGCAAAACTCTTCCAGACGCCAGAAGAGATGGCGGCAAATCTGACTGGTAAGGAGACTACCTTGCTTGGGTTTCTGTTTCGGGTCTTGTTTGGAGAATTGTAATAATGAACCGTTAACCTGGTACTGTATACGTTGTACATAGCCATTATTAATTTCATTACGGTTTGAATTACGCTCTTAAAAAGCTTTTGTCTCTATTTCTCTGTGTGTGTGTCTCTCTCTCTCTCTGTTCTGCTCTCTGTCTCTCTCTCTGTCCTTCTCTCTCTCTCTCTCTCTCTCTCTCTGTCCTGCTCTCTGTCTCTCTCTCTGTCCTCTCTCTCTGTCCTCTCTCTCTCTCTCTCTCTCTCTCTCTCTCTCTCTCTCTCTCTCTCTCTCTCTCTCTCTCTCTCTCTCTCTCTCTCTCTCTCTCTGTCCTTCTCTCTCTCTCCCTCCCCCGCTGAGCAGTGCAGACAGAGTCGGGGTGTGCCAACGTTGTCTCTGCTGCCCCATGCCAATCGGACCCCCAGCAGTATGAGACCCAGTTCTCCAAGCTACGCACGTTTCTCACAGGTGCACACACACGCTCCTGATATAATAGACCCTCCCTGGTTGAGTGTTCCAACAGTCCACCCTGTTTACATAGTTTATCAGAGTTTTTTTGGTCTCACAAGTCAGGCTAAATATAACGTAGTAGGACTGCTTGATCAGAAGTTCTATAACATAGAACTGTTGGATCAGTAGTTCTGCTCTAACCTAGTAGGACTGCTATATCAGAAGATCTACTATAACAAAGTACGACTGCTGCTCTTCGATCAGAAGATCTACTATAATATAGTAGGACTGCTGGAACAGAAGTTCAGTTGCAACCTAGTATGACTGCTGGATCAGAGATTAGGGTGAGAGCCATTAAAGTATGCATTCGTTTGAAAAGGAAAGTAACTTTTATGTCATTGTTCTGGATGTCACCCCAGTGGGTACAAATGAGGGTGAGATGATCCAACAGGGGCCCTTTTTAAAGATCCCTTTTGGATCATCATAGGATAGGGCCTTTGTGTGTTGAGTGAGTTTACCGTCCTGACTCTACTGGTTGACTGACTGCTTGTTGTCGTCGTCCCCCCCCCCCCCCCCACTAGAGACGGAGGTGCCCTGGGCGAGGGAGGTGAGCGGCGTGCTGTACCCGCTCTTCATCTACCTGCACCTGGACATGGTGCGCTGCGGCCTCAAGGCGACCGCCGACGCCTTCTACGGCCACTTCCACGGCGCCTTCCTGGCGGACGGCGAGCAGCGGGCCACGGTGGAGCAGCTCCGCAGCGTGCTGACGCCGCAGGACGCCGCCGCCAACGCCAAGCTCAGCGCCTTCCTGCAGCACAAGTACGTGGTGCGGCTGACGGAGCCGGCCTACGCCTACCTGCTGCGCTACCTGCAGAGCGAGGACAATGGCGCCCTCTGCAGGGCCCTGGGCGCCCACCTGCAGCTGGAGGTCACGGCCGCAAAGCGCACTGACTACCAGCTCTACGGCGGCGTCACTGCCCCCGCGGGCGTGGCCACGGCGGCTAACGGAGGTCCGGCGTCCGGCCCCCACCCGGCCCTGACGCCGGCCCCCACATGGGCGGGGATGGACGGGGCGGAGGGGGGCGGCGGTGGCGGCGGCGGCGGCGAGGGGGTGGAGCTCCCGGCGGGGGTCCTCCCCCAGAACGAGGCGGCGCTGGACGCGCTGCAGGACTGCATCCGCAAGGTGCGGGAGGGCCCGCCCTCGCTGACCACCGTGTGCTTCTACGCCTTCCGCCACACGGAGCAGCTGCTGAACACGGCGGAGGTGGCGGCAGACAGCCGGCTGCTGGCCGCCGGGTTCGACAGCTCGGCCGTGAAGCTGTGGAGCCTCCGCGCCCGCAAGCTCAAGGCCCGCCCCCACCAGGTGGACGTGTCCCACATCCACCTGGCCTGCGACCTGCTGGAGGAAGAGGTGGGTGGCGTCGGACGGACGGAGGGAGGGAGGGAGGGAGGGGGGGGGGGGTGTGGAGGAGGAATGCAGTACGGGCAGGATGGAAGGAGAGGGATGGTGGGGGATTTGTTTGGTGCAGCAACACACGATACCTTTCTGTACCGACAGCGATATATATTTTTTTACTTTCTTACGACAAATGTATTTATTGTAAGTCGCTTTGGTTAAAAGCGTCTGCTAAATACGCTGAATGTAAATGTAGAGAAGAAAAGAGCCGGGTTGGGCTGAAGGAGAGTAGCATCAAAGTTGTTGAATTGTATCATCTAGGTTGGTCAACCATCGACCGGCTTGCATGCTGTTTATGGGGGTCTTGAGTCAGTGGTAACGTGTGGTTACAAAACCAGAACCAGAATTAGACTGCTAAAAATAGTTTTAGCAGTCTAATTCTGGTATATGTTGGCTGGTGTTTGTACTACATTTAGTGTATCATTTGACTGCATCGAAATTTATTGTGAATCTCTATCTATAGTTCTGAGTCTTGAGTCTTGCAACTGAAAAACTGAATGTCCACCAGATGGGGCCATAAAGATACAGTCAGAGCAATTCTCAGGAAACTAATGCGGCTTTTCCACCGCACATGTAGCTCGACTCGACACGACTCGACACGGTAGCAGCACGGGTCCTTTTCCACCGCAAATAGTACCTCCGGGACGTGGGCGGGGTCGGCTGCGCGAAAGGGCCGTGACGTATTTTTGTACGCGACGCAAACAACACCTACGTAACCCACACATGGACAGAACCCACGTAACAACAATGCAGAACATCGATGCGATGGTATTCGTGTTCGTATTATTAGCTGGCATGTTGAAGAAGTGGAATATGTTGGCCGCGGCGCTGCTATGGCTGTTACCAGCATGGTTGCCATGTCGCTCTCGTGACTTCGTCACACTCTCTGGCCAATCAGTGGCCGGCCGTCTGCCGACGTCACCTTTTAGCATCGGCTCAGCTCGCTTGGAACCTAGAGCGAGGCGGTACTAGAAAAAGCAGCCACTTCAGGTACCAGATACCATGTTTTCGCGGTGGAAACGCAAAAAAGGCGAGCTGAGTCGAGTCGTGTCGCGCTGGTACCATGCAGTGGAAAAGCGGCATAACAGTAGCCTACATTTATTCCTGGTTTCAGTAGGAACCAGCAATCCTCCCTAAATGATCAAGTTATTCATATCTCTGTAGTGACACTGGTGGCTATGTTTTAGTCCCTATTCTCACAACTTTCAGAAGTGATCATTCTAGTCTGAGACCGCTGTCATTACACGAGAGCCCTGTTGTGACGGCATGTTCTCCACCTCTCATCACCTTCACCTCCTCCTTAATCTCACTCAACATCTTCCTCCTCCCCATCATCTCCATTTCCTTCCCCATCTCATCTCCTTTGACTCATCTCCTCCCTCACCCTCCGCCCCCTAATTCTCCTTCTCTTTCCCCCACCTCCTCGTCGACTCCACCTCCTTCATCTTGTTTCCAGGAAGAGGAAGAGGAGGGCTCCGGCAGCGAGATCCAGACGCTGCGGGGGCACAGCGGCCCCGTCTTCCGCACCGCCTTCCTGACGGACTCCTCGGGACTGCTCTCCTGCTCCGAGGACACCACCATCCGCTACTGGGACCTGGGCAGCTTCACCAACACCGCCCTGTACCGCGGCCACGCCTACCCGGTGTGGGACGTGGACGTGAGCCCCTGCAGCCTGTACTTCGCCAGCGGCTCCCAGGACCGCACGGCGCGCCTCTGGACCTTCTCCCGCACCTACCCCCTGCGGCTGTACGCCGGCCACCTGGCCGACGTGGACTGCGTCAAGTTCCACCCCAACTCCAACTACCTGGCCACGGGCTCCACCGACAAGACGGTGCGCCTGTGGAGCACGCAGCAGGGCGCCTCCGTGCGGCTGTTCACGGGCCACCGCGGGCCCGTGCTGGCGCTGGCCTTCTCCCCCGACGGCAAGTACCTGGCGTCGGCCGGCGAGGACCAGCGGGTCAAGCTGTGGGACCTGGCGTCGGGCGGGCTGGTGAAGGACCTGCGCGGCCACACGGACGGCGTGTCCAGCCTGTCCTTCAGCCCCGACAGCAGCCTGCTGGCCTCGGCCGCCGCCGACAACTCGGTGCGGGTGTGGGACGTGGTGCGGTCGTCCGTCCACGCCGGGAGCCCCGCAGACGGGTCGTCGGGGGAGCTGGTGGGGCTGTACTCTGGCGCCACCGGCAGCGTGCTCAACGTCCAGTTCATGGCCTGCAACCTCCTGCTGGTCACCGGCACGGCACAGGAGAAGACGGAACAGTAGCCGCCGCCGCGCCCCGGGCTTCCTTTAGGGGGGTTTACAACGAGTGTCCGCCGGTCGGCTACTTTGGAGGGCTCTTCCTCCGAGTCACCGTGGCGACGGGTGACTTGGATCCCGTGATCCCGTTCCTCGCCTCACCAAAACAGCCAGCGTTGCTGGTCAAAAGGGATACTGGTGTAGCTAAAGGGTTACTGGTTTAACGAAGGTGTGAGTCATTACTTGCGGCCACGGTCAGTTCTTCAGTTCGTTTTTTCCTTTGTACAACGCTTCACTTCTATTTTCTCACCTGGCCTCAACTGCTTCCCTAAGCTTGGAGATTACAGCAGACGGTGTCTTTATCTTCAGCCTCCCTGAGTTCAAGGGTTGCTACATCTCAACAGGGGATCGTCCGTGAATGGCCCACGTTGGTTAAAGGATAACAGCCAGTGTGCTTTGTATTTATTACTCAAATAAAGCGACCTCTAGTGACTCTGTTTTTCTTGTTATTTGTATTGTCTAGCAACCTGCTGATAGACCATTACCTTCAGTGGTGTGAAAGTCCTCTGTAGTCCAAAAGAGAGGAATCCCTAACGTTTCTAGTCCTTTCATTTTGGCATGTCACTTAACCATCCTCTGGAAGCTCGGCCGTGAAAACCTCTGTCCTCCAGGGATGCCTTCACTGTCGTTCCTTTGTTCTGGCTGTCACCGTTTTCTGTTGAACATGCCAGATAGGCTCTTATCTACTACATGCCTGACCCATGAGAAGGTTCATGAACCCCTCATGTTTCTGGTGGAATCTGTCTTCCATCCCGGATGTTTTCCGCATCACGAGTCTCAGTTCAAACGATGGCTACAAGGGGTGAGGCGGTTAGGAAAGGGACACTACTTGCTCACTGCACCCTCCTCCCCCTCCACCCCTACCTCTGAACCGGAAGTCGTGAGACCAGTCCCCCTGTGCAGCGCCCCCTAGCCACCAGTGATCAGACGGGGGGACTGTAGCCTACAAGCCATACTCAGTGTTTATGTACAGGTCAGGTCATCCCATCTGAAGCGTCCTTTGGTTGTCCATGAACTATCAGAGGGGTAGGGGAGTCAACAGCCAGGACAAGACTACGGAAATGCAGTCGCTGGGTATTTCTGTTAGGGTGTAAAAGCAACTCATGGGTCTCCATTGTGGGTTTGACACCCAAGAGAGTTGTAGCTGTAGACTTTAAGGTGAGGATGCTAACGATGTTTGTTTCTGTTTTTTATATGAACTACGGTCTCCCGGAGTAGAGTGTAAATACAGACGGAAGACATTTCTGGTTGTATTATCGACACTGTTTCGCACACCTGTGGCATTCTTTGTACCATGCTATACAAAGTGTAAATATATTTTTGTAAACTTTTAGGAAAGTTTCTACCAAAATAGAAAAAAGCCCTGTATGCAAGGTTTTGTTTGTGTGCAAAATGGTTAATTCAAGATTTGTTATCCTCTGATTCCAGCTGCCACACCATGTTATTTTGAAAAATGTCCATTTGTGGGTCAATCTGGTTCCCGCCAAGTATACCTGACTTCACCCAGTTCTCAGAAAAGTGACATTTGGTTCTGTAAAACGTAAGCTCTGAGTACAGATCTAGCTTAATAAATAAGAGTTTTATTTGATGACGTTGTGTCTTGAGCTTTCCTTATCACACCCAGCGCTGTCAGGATGTTCAATGCAGTCTGAGCTGTGGGGTGAAGCCAAACGGCTGTCACCACATCCGGCAATTCCACAGTAAAAGCCCTCCAACAAGTTTATGTAGTTTTATATGTTCATAATGACACTGACAAAGGTAATGTCTGCGTTATGTTAGATCCTCAAGTTTGTCTCTCTGGACTGGATTCCCATCTGTAATCGAATTGTTAAAAAGCTTAATGTTAAATATTTTGTTGCCGACAAGCTGTTGGATTGGTGAAAGCCAATCTGTATTCTGTAGAGGATTGAATTTCTCTCAGTCCTGTAGTGATGTTCTTTATCAGGACAACGTGGTAACAAGCAACTTGTGTGCACAAGTACATTCTGTGTCAGCTTAATATTAATGTGGATAAATATTTATATTTGACCCTGTTCAGGTCACATAAGACTGCACCAGTACTTCATTGAGTTTAGTTGAGTGTTTAAATCATGTGACAAGGAATATTGGTCATATTTTGTCATATGTAGGGTTAAGGTGACCTTAGTGGAAACACTTCAGGAATGAGTTGCACCTTTGAGCCCAGTGAGGCAGAGCGTTGGAGAGGGAGTGACAGAGAGAGGGTGAGAGACATCTAGAGCAAGGGAGAGAGAGAGGGCTGGCAGGCCGCGGGATAAGCTCAAGGGGCGTGTCACTGCTGCTCCACCTTGGGCAAGGAGACCAAACCGGTTTGGCGTGAAGGGTGTGTCCCAACCAAACCGGCTGGTCTCTCCATCACAGCCTGACACACAAATACACATACCTACAGCACCGGGCTGCCTGTCACACCTGAGCCGGTGAGCTCCACACGACTGCTCTCCACCAGACACCATGCCCGTCCAGTCTTCCCTCTCCAGCCAGCGGGCCAAGCCCTCGGCAGCCCCCGTCGCCATGGACACGCAGAACGACGGACGCTCCTTCGAGGAGATCCGTCGGGACTGCCTCCAGAGGCAGGTCTTGTTCGAGGACCCGGACTTCCCCGCTGACGACTCGGCGCTCTTCTACAGCCAGAGCCCCCCCCTCGCGTTTGAATGGAAGCGCCCTGGGGTATGTGTGTGTGTGTGTGTGATACAGACTTATGGTGTGAGATGTGGACCACATGGGACCTGTGTCCGTGTTCATACAGTATGCGAGAGATCTAGCTCTGTGCAGTGATGTCTAGTGTATAGGTGGTCCATGGTGACTTCAGGGGGTCATCAAGGCTGTGGCTCCCATGACAGGGAGCCCATCAAGGGGGCAGGCTCCCCTGTGTGTGTGGGTCTCTGTTTCCCATAAAGATGTTTTTTGGCATCACTGATTACCAGCTGTTAACTATAACACTCATTCTATTTTTAAAACGTAACCTTCCAACAAAAAATCGAATCGTTTCGGAAACTTGACGGAGCCAAAGGAGATTGACTGGTAATCTGTTGGGCTTTTCAGTCGCAGATGTCTGCTGTCAGCTCCTAGGAGCACTAGTGGGGAGCTGGATGATTTAGTTATCAGATGTCTTCGAAATATTGCTGCAATGAACCTGTTACAATGCTGAGGAAGCCAAGCGTAGTCATAGCATTAATAATGTTAAGGTGTTTAAAGCAAAATGCAGGGAAGCTGTGTGTTAATTAAGTCGTTGTTGAAGGCTGCCTATTGACATTATTATTGGGTGTTGTTGTAGTTGCAGTCTCGTGTACTCAGCTTACTATTGACTTAGTTTGGATCACTGCTTGTCTAAATATACTTTCATCGAGGTCCATACACGTTGATCAACATACTATTTAAACGTATGAATTGCAATATAGACACAAGCTATAGACACAAAACTGCTTCCACAAGCTTTGGAAGCAGTGGTGGAAATCCTCCGAGCCCCAGAGTCTGGAGTCATCCATCGGGGTATCTTCAAGCCAGCGCTGTCAGGTTGTTCAATGCAGTCTGAGCTGTGTGGTGACTAAGCCAAACTGCTGTCACCAAATCCGGCAATTCCACAGTAAAAGCCCTCCAACAAGTTTATGTAGTTTTATATGTTCATAATGACACTGATAAAAGGTAATGTCTGCGTTGTGTTAGATCCTCAAGATCCTCAAAGCTCTACAGAATGTCAGCGGGTTTAATCCTTTTTCTTCATTTCCTTCAGGCCTAGTTTACATTAACAGAATGGTGACATCAGCCAGATTGTCCTAAATAGCACGTAGTTCCTGATTGCAAACACTCACTAGGTGCTCAGCACTGCCCCTTGTGAATAAACTAAAGGGACACACAAAAATGAAACAAAAGAGCTTTCCGTTGGTAGCCATTACTACAGCATTGCATTCTTGGGCGTTTCTTAGGAGTGGATACTGTAGGTGGCAAATCTGTTGATGGTGTGTTGATGGTGAATGTATCTGGAATGTGAACACACCTAGTAAAGACATAGTTTCTGGGTTGTTATTTTTCCTCTCCGATGACGAAAGCAACCAGTTCACCTTGTGTTTGTATCTGTTGCACCCCCCTCCCTCTCGCCCCCGCAGGAGCTGTGTGATAACCCCAGGTTCGTGGTGGGAGACGCAAACAGGACTGACATTTGTCAAGGGCAGCTTGGTACGTGAAGTTATGAGGGAAATACGTAATGCTGTGAATGTGTCCACTTTGTCAGACTCTGGCAAGGCAATTAAATAATTGAATGAATACCACCATCAATAAAAGAGGCAAACCTTGCCTCTTTAAGGGATTGTGGTTTTCATTCAATTCATAAATGTGTCTTCATTCTTAAGGTTTTATTGTGTTCCAGTGGGGTTCCAGCGGTGCATATCAAAGCATAATTTGGTGGTGGTTCAAGCCCTTATGTCCAAACTAAGGACTAATCTTGGTGACATTCTCTCTCTATAGGAGGGTTCCACAGGATGTCACACACATTCCAAGGCACCATCTTGGTGCTCTATCAGAATTACATCTAGGCCATCCACAACTGGTTTTTGGTTGTACTAGAATGTTAGGTCAAGAAGGGTTTACCGGGCTTCAACTTTTTTCATGGAACTTCAGGTCCCATGATTGATAGTCTCCTACAGTGTAAACTTCAGTGCTTTATTACTATACTGTTTTATCTAGTTCCCCGTAGTTAGAATTTTATCACATAACACTACTTCACTGGCTTTGGTTCCCTAAGCAATGAGCCAATTTCTATGTTTCCTTTTAGGTCTTAGAAGCACAGGCTTAATTCTTTGAGTGAGTCAGCTCAGAGATGTACAGCAGACACTGTAGAGTGTACATTCTCTGCTGTACATCTCTGAGCCACACTGTATTCGTTGTCCGTCTTCTGCCCTGGAATTCCATCACTGATCATGATGCAAATTCTATCATTTTGGGGATGATAATAGCAGCTTTATCATTTTGTCCTGTACAGGGGGGGGGGTTATATTTTAGACTTTATTTTATGTAGACTTTATAATTGTATGGCTGTCTCGTTGTCAGAGTTACTGGCTCAGAAACTATGGCACTCTGAACAAATCAGATAAAAAAGTGTCTAATATCAACTGTTGCGCCACAGGGGACTGCTGGCTTCTGGCAGCCACCGCCTCCCTTACCCTCCAAAAGAAAAACTTGGCCCGGGTGGTCCCCCGCGACCAGGAATTTGATAACAGCTACGCTGGTGTCTTCCACTTCCAGGTACGTGAGCTCCGTGAGTGGTAGAACAGGACGGGCAACCTTTAAGGTGGTTCATGCGTTTGTCGCCCCTTCCAGTCGCTGATCCGACCCTACCAGACCCTCATCCTCCCAGTCCCTGATCCGACCCTCCCAGTCCCTGATCCGACCCTCCCAGTCCCTGATCCGACCCTCCCAGTTCCTGATCCGACCCTCCCAGTCCCTCATCCGACCCTCCCAGTTCCTGATCCGACCCTCCCAGTTCCTGATCCGACCCTCCCAGTTCCTGATCCGACCCTCCCAGTTCCTCATCCGACCCTCCCAGTCCCTCATCCGACCCTCCCAGTCCCTCATCCGACCCTCCCAGTCCCTCATCCGACCCTCCCAGTCCCTCATCCGACCCTCCCAGTCCCTGTTACCACCCGTGATCTAAACCCTAGACTTAGTTTGAACCATAACCCGAAAAAAAACACAATGCAAACTGCCAGCACATAAATAATGTTACTTATGTTAGTCTTACTCTCCCTGGAGGTTCATATTAATTCTCCAATTCTTAAAAATGTTTTATTTTAAAAACCTCAGATTCTCAAATCCTTAATACTCCAAACTCAAATCACCCAAAAAAAAAAAAAAAGAATAATTGACCACATCAAACCCCTTATAACGTTACTTATCATCATTATTATTGATCATCTGCCAAAGACGGGACATGTTGCCCTGACCCCCGGTTGTGTGGTTGTGTGTCCGTAGTTCTGGCAGCACAACAAGTGGCTGGACGTGGTGGTGGACGACCGGCTCCCCACCGTCCGCAACAAGCTGGTCATGCTGCACTCTGCCTCCAACAATGAGTTCTGGAGCGCTCTGCTGGAGAAGGCCTACGCCAAGTAGGTCCTACTGCCCGCACTACTCACCATCATGTAGCGCACGACTTCACCCAGAGGGACCAATATATAATTATTGCATACCATAGTCAGGTTTATTCTAACAAAACAATTTCCTTTGAAATAGTCTGGTAACATGTGCAAATCATTTCCTTTTTCCGTCCACCGAGTCAACAATAATGCTCAGCCTACTTGGATCAGCCAACCCTGCAAGCGTTTGAATTGAACTCTCCTGACCTCATTCTGAATCCCCCAGACTTCATGGCAGCTACGAGTCTCTGAAGGGCGGCAGCACCATGGAGGCCATGGAGGACTTCACCGGCGGCGTGGGCGAAATGTACGAGACCAAGAGCGCTCCGAAAAAACTCTTCACCATCATGAAGAAAGCCCTGGACAGGAGCTCCATGATGGGCTGCTCCATCGACGTAAGGACATCTCCTAGTGCCACCACCACCGCCTCCTCACTAAGGCAGCAGATGATAGTACATTTACATTTACATTTAGGGCATTTAGCAGACGCTTTTATCCAAAGCGACTTACAATAGGTACATTTGTCATAAGAAGTGCATCAATATATCGCTGTCGGTACAGAAAGGATGTTCATAGAACCAAGTGCAAGTACCACAATCGCTAGGTCAATCAATTCCCCGTATTACAGCCATGATAGCAGCTACTGCAGTTGCTACACAGTTAAGTACTACAATACAATACAATACAATACAGTGTACAATGGTGGCCAGAAGTGGGAAGGTGGCAATGCAGAATCGAGGTGGACTCTGAACAGGTGATAGTGGAAGATAGTGAGCGACTGCGGTCCTTAGAGCGGCAGGGAGCTCGTTCAGCCACTGAGGTCCCAAAACCGAGAAAAGTTGTGACTTTGCTGAACAGCCTTTGCTAGCTCTTAGCGATGGCGGTACCAGACGTCCAGCCGAGGTAGTTGAGCGGAGGGATCGAGCTGGGGTGTGTGGCTTTAGCAATGCTTGGAGGTAGGCAGGGGCAGTTCCATCGACTGCCTTGTATGCCAGTACCATCATCTTAAATTTGATGCGAGCTACTACAGGGAGCCAGTGGAGGTCCCGGAAGAGGGGGGTCACATGGGAGAACTTCGGTAGGTTGAACACGAGAACAGTAGAATAGAAGAGACTAAAGCAGAAGTGAGGCCAGATGAGATGAGATGTACTTTTAATTAATTTGGAAATAAACTAAGTAGCCACAGCCGATAAGGAGCTCACCGCTGAGGTTTTTGACCAATCACGTCGGACGCTGACCAATGACTTCCAAGCTTTAAACTTAGTGCTCCTCACTTATAGGTAATGCCCATATAAAAAACTTCTCAGATTGATGACTATAGGCGAGAGATACGGTCTGATTGGAGGCTTGGGGGCTGAGAATAAAATGTGTTTTGGCTTCTCCCACAATTCTACAGATCAGCAGCTCCGCCGAATCAGAGGCCCAGACGTCCAGCGGCCTGGTGAAAGGCCACGCCTACTCCATCACTGGCCTGGAGGAGGTGAGGACCCCAGAGAGACCAGTCTGACTCTGGAATTACTCCACTGTCCTTTATTATTAGACCAACGGAATCCCGTGAATGCATTTATATACAGGCCCTTTACATTTTATACCTTCAATTCATGAACAGTGCATTACTATGATGTTGAGTCCATGGAAATAGCTTGCATACATGCTTATACTTGATTTATATACAATAGGCTGTCTTTTCACTATTCTTAGCTTTTCAACTGTATCTACTGTTGTTGTATCCATTACATGCAGAAGTAGTGCTATTTGGATGATGTACACATAGGCCCTATTCGGCCTTCAAGGATGTTGGAGGTAGGCAGATATTTTTCAATGTGCAATAAATGATCATTACCCTGGCCTGGGGCGCCCTCTATCGACCTGCAGGTGAACTGCAGGGGACGGAAGGTTCAGCTCATCCGGATCAGAAACCCGTGGGGAACGGTTGAGTGGAACGGGCCCTGGAGCGACAGGTGAGAGAAAGTAGAGAGGGACAATACACGTTAACAGTTTGTATAAAATCTGATTCGATATTACAAAATAACCAATAAAACCCCAGTTTAAAAAGGGTTGAAAGGGAAAGAGATTGGCGGAAAAAATCTGATTGTTTGCAAACAAAGAAGCCTAAATAAATAAATGAAAGAAATTACAATAATAATTATAAAAAGTAATATGAGTTCCGAGATGAATCCTTTTAAAGAATCCAACATCATGTTTATCTTGTAGTTGACACATGAACACACATTAACCGCCATTTGATCTTGTGTCGCTCCTCTTGCAGCTCCAAGGAGTGGAGTCAGGTGGACAAGGCAGATAAAGATCGCATCCTGAAACACTCAGATGACGGGGAATTCTGGTCAGTTCCTCCGCTCCGATACATGGACCTCATAAATCATGTTATTCAGGACGTGTGTAGAGAGGCTGATGATTTTCTACAATAACTGGACCAATTCAGAAGGCATGAACATAACCGGTCAACGTGTATGGTTGGCGCGTGTGAATGACTGAATGACGATGTTATCACCGGCAGGATGGAGTTCGAGGACTTCAAGAGCAACTACGACAAGGTGGAGATCTGCAACCTCACCCCGGACTCCCTGGTGGAGAACACGCCGCACCACTGGGAGGTCAGCTGGTTCGAGGGGAACTGGATTCGCGGCTCCACCGCTGGAGGCTGCCGCAACTACATCGGTGAGCCCGAGGGGTGAAACCGGTTCCTTTAAGATTCGTGTTGATTTAATATTTAATTGATTTACTGTTTGATGTTTTGGTAATGTACAGTTTTGCCTGATAACAATCGGAATTCAGAAAAAGCAAGAAAAAAAGGCATCCTTTGTACTGCATAGGCCTACGTCATTTGGGGGTGGTGTAGCGTTGTATTTTGTCCTTTACTCACTTTTTTCACCACTATTTACTCTATACTAGTTTACCATTACTAATACATTATTATTTATTAATTATAGGGTTAGGGTTTGGGTTTGAGGAGAGGGAAATGACAAGAAGGACTTCAGATGGGAACCAAACCTCTGGTCACTTCAAGTCGTTTTCCCTACGCGGTTACCACCCTAGCGAATACTAGATTACTGCTCTACTAGCCGGTCTTCTCTGCTGCTTGTCACATGGCTGACCCTGTGATGCTGTGACCTCCGACCCCCAGACACCTTCTGGACCAACCCACAGTTCAAGCTGACGCTGGAGGACACGGACGACGATGACGACGTCTGCAGCGTGGTCATCGCCCTCATGCAGAAGAACCGGCGACTGCTCAGGAAGGAAGGGATGGACATGGAGACCATCGGGTTCGCCGTGTACGAGGTGAGAGAGAGAGAGAGAGAGAGAGAGAGAGAGAGAGAGAGAGAGAGAGAGAGAGAGAGAGAGAGAGAGAGAGAGAGAGAGAGAGAGAGAGAGAGAGAGAGAGAGAGAGAGAGAGAGAGAGAGAGAGAGAGAGAGAGAGAGAGAGAGAGAGAGATATTCTGTTTGCCACGGCTTTTTATTATAATTTACGTCTGCACAGGCCTATTTAGTCTTTTTATCTTTAAATGTCTTTAGAATCTGATTTCTGCCTTTGGTTTGAAGTTGCTACATTTCTTCCTCCTACAACCTTTTTTTCCTCTCCATACCTCCTCCCCTTTCCCCTCCTGCTACTCCTCCTCCCCCACCTCCTCCTCCCCCGCCTCCTCCTCCCCCGCCTCCTCCTCCCCCGCCTCCTCCTCCCCCGCCTCCCGTCCCTCTGTCCCTCCAGGCCCCCGACGACGTGGACCAACTTGGGAAGGACTTCTTCCGCTACAACGGCTCCAAGGCGCGGAGCCGGACCTACGTCAACGTGCGCGAGGTGTCGGAGCGCTTCACCCTCCCGCCGGGGAAGTACCTGGTGGTGCCCACCACCTTCCAGCCGCACCACGAAGCAGACTTCCTCATCCGCGTCTTCTCTGAGAAGAAGGCCACGGCGCTGTGAGTTTGCTCCCTCTGATTGGTTAAGCTAGGACGCTATCTAGCCTCAGTTAGAATCGTAGAATAAGATGTGATCAGGTCAACTTTATTGATCTTGGTTGGGTAAATCTCATCTCAAGGAGGCCTGGGTTTCTTTGCTTGCAGGGATTATTAGACGGGATAAACAAAAAAACATGACAACACAAAATAGGATTGACGAGTCAAAGATGTGTCACCCATCAATGAACTTTGACCTCTTTGCACAGGGAGATGGGGAGCGAAGTAGATGCTGACCTGCCTGATGTGAGTCTGTCTGTCTGTCTGTCTGTCTGTCTGTCTGTCTGTCTGTCTGTCTGTCTGTCTGTCTGTCTGTCAGTCTGTGTTTAGTCTGTCTGTCTGTCTGTCTGTCTGTCTGTCTGTCTGTCTGTCTGTCTGTCTGTCAGTCTGTCTGTGTTTAGTCTGTCTGTTTCATGTGTTTGTTCTTGACCTGTGTCTCCATGTCCTCCTCTTCAGCCCCCCATGCCCAGCTCTCCAGATGAGGAGACGGAGGAGGAGAAGGGATTGAGGAGACTGTTCGACCAGCTGTCCGGCTCGGTACGCCCGCACAACCGCTCACTACCTCATCATCAATTCGGTGGAAGCTTTGACAATGAAATTAATAATCATAACATTTTTGTCACCATGTAAAAAATCGACCTTACCAAATATGATCTACACAATGTCACACGTTATCCTCCTTTTACATTAAATTACAATAGTACTAGTACTGAAGTAAAAATGTTGACCTATTAGAAGGTTGACATGGAAGAGCTCAGATTTGAATTAAAGGTTAAATCCTGATTCTAAATCAAATTCTATTTAATATTTAAATCCAATTCTGATTCGAAATCTAAATCCAATCATTTTGATTCCTAATTCCGGATCTATTCCCGGGGTTTATGGTGACCGTGGTTCTTTTGTGTCCCCAGGACCAGGCCATCTCTGCCAGGGAGCTTCAGCAGATGCTGAACGGGGTCCTGAGCCGAAGTGAGTCCACGAGTTCGGACCGTCTCCTGCCAGCCGGCTCCTCAGGGGCCCGGCTGGAGTTCCCTGGAGAACACAGTTTTATTAATACGTATGTTTGTGTTCTCAGGGAAAGAGGTCAAGTTTGACGGTCTGACTCTCAACACCTGCCACAGCATCATCAACCTGATGGACGTATCCTGATCTACAGTAATGCCTTAGAGTAGATTAATACAGTACAGTCCAATGCAGTACAGTACAGTATAGTATAGTACAGTAAATTATAGTCTAATTAACTTGATGGACGTATCCTGATCTACAGTACTGTCTTAGAGCAGATGAATACAGTAATACAGTCCAATGCAGTACAGTACAGTACAATATAGTTTAATTAACATGATGGACATATCCTTTTCTACGGTACTGTCTTACAGTAGACTACGGCCTTCTACAATAGAGTGCAATACTGTAGAGCAGGGATGGGCAACTGGCCTCACTCAGTGCGGCCCGCATCCTCACTCAGTCAGGCCCGCACATAATAAAAAAAAAAATAATAATAATAATAATAATAATAATAATAATTGATCGAGTTACAGAAAACTCGGTCAAGAAAGATGAGAAGAATTCATAGAATTCGAAGGCAAACCCATGCGTCTAGTTTGCTTAGAAGCGATATCAGTCATTAAAGATATCCACTTAAGTCGCCACTACAACTACTACAACTGCTTGTTGGGTTTGAGTTCATTGAGTTGTTGCACTTAATGTTGGGCCACTGTTTTTCAGTTTTTTGACTTCATTGAATGATGTATGTGAGCCCTTTGCACTGATAAAAATACTGACCATTCATGTGGCTGTTTGAGCATGGAAAACATGAATTGAATGTATGTTGGTTCAATTAACATACCGTACATAGGTTATGATTCTGGATGATTTTTTAGGTAGTGGCCATCCCCAAAATGCACCAAAATACAGGAAATCATATCTACCAAATTGAAAATTGTGTAGCTTCTCTCAGCTCACGTGTAGTTGAAGTGTGCAGTCATGTGGCCCTCCGATGGTTATGATGAAAAATGTGGCCCTCTTTATCATGAAAGTTGCCCATCCCTGCTGTAGAGTAAAGTAGAGTATTGGTGCAGTCAGTACCATTGAAGAGTTAGTTGAGTAGTGTTCTGTCGTGTGTGTGTGTATGTGTGTGTGTGTGTGTGTGTGTGTGTGTGTGTCTCTGCCTTGTGTCTGGACCTTAACAGAGAGCACCAGGTGGACAACACTGGCCAGCTGGAGTTCCAGGAGTTCAAAGTGTTCTGGGAGAAGATGAAGAAGTGGATTGTATGTAATCATTAAACCCCAGTTTTTATTTATACCACGGCATTGTTGAATCCTGGGTTCTGATTGGTCAATAAAGTTACAGGGGTGTGCATTATGTTTCTATAACGTGACACCTCTCCCTGTTAACAGTTCCAAATCAATGTGCTACAAATCCAGAATTTACATCCAAAGTCAAATATAACTATCGATGTTGCCTTGATAACGCAAAAACGATATACTCAAAGCAACGCAGAAGAATATTTTAATTTTAGCTTATACATTCATACATAATAATTATACATTATATGTTTGTGTGTTGTGGTTCCAGATGTTCATGTTTGTGTGTTGTGGTTCCAGATGCTGTTCTTGTCCTTCGACACTGACCGCTCGGGGAAGATGTCCTCCTATGAGCTCCGCATCGCCCTGAAGGCCGCAGGTCAGAGATCATTCTATATCTATATTTATTACATTCACTTTTGTAACTCATTGGGATATAGTTTGAACTTCCTGAATACATTAATTACAATGATTAACTTCAATTTAGTTGAGATCATTAGCACAGTATAATACGTGTAATAATAATTAAGACAGGATAAGATGTTTTTTGTTTGTTTGACCTTAGTATAGTATACTTGATATAGTAGGGAGCCTAGATTATCGTGAAGAACAGTGGTGTTCAACCTTTGGGATGTAGCAGGGGTCCAAATGTGTCATGAGACGATGGCAACAATCAATAGTTTTGGACCAAAATATGCAAGCTGTGTTGGTTTGATTTGATCACTAGTGTGTTAGCATGCTTGAAGAAGAAAATATACTGTCTTGTGATGAACAACATACATCGAGAAATTACATTGTAAAACCTATTTGGTTGGTCTCAGGCCAAACGCACCTTCACACCACAGGTGGGTCACTGTGGCATGAAACAGTTTGGGAGCCCCTGGTATAGAGGGCCAATGTCGCTGAAGAACAAGGATCTGGCCCCATCATTCAGCACCTCTGTTGTTTATCCTCCCAGGCATGCAGCTGAACAGCAAACTCCTGCAGCTTCTGGGGCTGAGGTTCGCAGACGAAAACTTCGACATCGACTTTGACGACTACCTGACGTGCATCGTTCGCCTTGAGAACATGTTCAGTGAGTTTCAGCGCTGATGAGCAAAGCTTGGCGGGGAAAACACACACACACACACACACACACACACACACACACACACACACACACACACACACACACACACACACACACACACACACACACACACACACACACACACACACACACACAGTAGACCTTACTCACTTATAGCAGACATATTGGTTAGGTGGGTTGGGAAACCTTCTAGAATATTTGGGGAAACCATTTGACAATGGTTAATGGGGAATAACATCTCTTGATCCTGAGTCTTTCTAAATGTCAATTGGGCGATATAGTGACGGTGTGTTTGTTGCGTAATGACAAGTACTCTTTGACTGGAGTGACAGTCTGTTTTTTGCAATGTGACACAGTGATGTGTGTGGCTGTGTGACTGAAGTGATTGTGTTTGACTTTAGTGAGTGTTTGTTGTGATGTGACTAGTAATGTTTAACGATAGTGACTGTGTGACTGTACTGGTGACAGTGTTTGACTCTAGAAACTTGTCTGTTGCAGGAGTTTTCCAGGGTTTGGACACGAAGAAGAGTGGGAAGGTGAACATGAACATAATGCAGGTAAACATGAATCTTTAAGGTCTATTTCTAATGACTCATGATGCAACTGATTGGTTGAAATGTATCCTCAGGCGACTTTTGTGTGTTTGTCAGTTTCCGGCACAACTTGTATATAGCTTTTGTGACACAATTTTGAACATTTGGATTTATGATGGGTGGATCATGTTTGTGTGTTTCCCATTCAGTTCTTGATGATGTCCATGAACGTCTGAGGGAGCTACTGAACACTTTTTACCAGAAGCTATGAAGAACAAAAAAGCGCCCGATGGTGCTGGAGTGCAATATGGGACATGTGTGAACCATGAGTGATAAACATGACGCTGTCTTGAATGTTCTCATGGTTCTCTGGGGTCTTTTCATAATTAGGACTGTCTTTCTGTTTCCTTTTTTTTTTTCTATCGTTTAAATATACTTTGAAATACAATGGGGTTAATGAAGAATCTGATGGGTCTTATCAGACGGAGATGGCTTTGCTTCCGTTGTGCTTTATAAGAATGAACCAATAAAGATGTTTGACAAAAATTCAAAAGAAATCTTGTGTGTGACTGACTTGATCTAAATAAAATTAAACATAGATAAATAGATGGATGGATAGCTTGACTTTATTGTCATTAACAATAATTCATTGTTTACGACTGTACAAAATATCTTTACTCACAGACCAAGGTGCAACAATTAGATATGACAAAGACGGTAGATTACACATAGAATTACAAATTGTTTAGCAACTGGCACATGTCTTGCAAAATGCATCTTAAAATGAGCCTATGAAATATAGGGCAGAGAGAATTACTGCACTGTAGTTGATACGGCATTGATAGTCTTTGAAATATATATGTAAAAATAACAATAAAACATAAAAAATAAAACAATTAACAACAGCATTAATATCGTTATAGTGTACTATGAATAAAGAATAGTAAGAAATATATAAATATGTTTATGTACTATACAGAATAGGACAAATTTAATAATGCACACACATAAATTACAATTATTATGTTTAGTCACATTTTACAGTTGAGCAAAATCATGATTTAACTAATCAAAATAGTATAAACTAATCCATCGTCAATTGATTCGTAATGTCTAGGTACACATCGACTGTACCAATAACGAAAATAAACAGGGGGGAACGGTTTTGTTTTTCAAGTAACTTTTTTGAATAGTACTATGTGGAGTCGATTCAATAATACACTCTGAAACATACGTTATTGTTTTTTAAATTGTATATCGCGCGCGTTTCCAAACAACCTACTAAACTAAATGTGTAGACATCCCCCGTAATGGTAGAATGGTTCTTTCCCATAATGGCCGTCCCAGCATGGCGGAGAGGAATCTAACGTGGATAAATATTGATCCTTTCCTCTTTTAACACCCATCTTTGTCAACCGTTGTCACGGTTTTGGTTATTGAAAACCTTTACACAAACTTACTGAACGAAACCACCACACAACCCGCTTAACAATGGTAAGTTTTCCTTTGCCGTGTTGTTTAAGTAATGTCTTGTTTCGTGAACAACATCTAGCAGGAAAGTGGACACATGTATCAGACAACGATCTAATATACCGATAAAGAGATGGATTATATACCTACATAGTGTTAGTCCAGCCGTGTTCGTCGACCTGTCAACAATATAGTCCGCGTTTATTATCGTTAATGTGTATTATTAGTGTGCATCTTGACGGACGCATGTGGACTTGGTGGCTACCCTGTATAAAGCGTGATCTATGTAATAGGTCATATTTTATACCGGGTAGCATATATTTCATACTTTAATTTACGAGCCGTATATGTAAAATGTTTCTATTAATTTTTCCTGTCCATACATGGTATTTCTCCCCTTGACAATTTCTTCGTGACTTGACAAATGGTTGTCATCTCTTTCCTTTTCCAGCCTCACAAGAAGAAGAAATCGTTCATCGAGAAGAAGGCTGCTGTGACCTTTCACCTCGTCCACAGGAGTCAGAGGGATCCGTTGGCAGCAGACGAGAAGGCTCCGCAACATGTCCTCCTGCCCGTCAACAAGGTACGGAGCATCGTCTGCATCGACTAGTGATGCCTCACAGAGTGAACTCGGTGGTGTTCGTTTTGCACTTTGTTAGTATTGGTTGTCCCTGTTCCAACCCCTTATCCTCTTAAAATGAGTTGATACCGCGCTCTACCAATTGAGCTACCTAGGAACATCACATCTTCACTTCATTATCGCTTGTCAAATTATACTGGCTTATTAAAACTGCTGTAGGTAGGATTTCAAAGCTATTATTTGAGTGTAATTTGCAAGGGGTACCTATGGCCAATTTAATTCTGGTGTATGCTTACTGGAAGAATGATATCACTGTTCACAGGTGGAGGCAGAGAAGAAGAAGGAGGAGCAGAGGGACTTTGGGGTGTTCTTCGACGACGACTACGACTATCTCCAGCACCTGAAGGAGGCGGTGCCGACCTTAGAGTGGGTGGCCAATGAACCCGCTAAGTCAGGAATACGACCTGTTGACCTCAGGGGAAACGACCAGCAGGAGGGAGATGATGATAAGGAGGGAGAGAAGAAACAACAAAAAGGCATTTCTGTAAGTCTGGGAAGAAATGGGGGAACCACAAGAATAACTGCCAACCAGCATACTGATAGATCGCACAATGTACCACCATTGCCCCACTCTGCCTAGGTGGCTTTACCGGATCACAGGGTGCCGATGATTAAACCGGTTTGTTGCAGAGATGGAAGACATTTTGCAGGCTTGTCACGCTCTCCCTTATGACGCGTTTCCACCGGAGGGTTGCGGTTCGGTTCGCAAAGGTGCGGCACGGATTGCGTTTCCACCGCCAAAAGTGGGCGTGACCCGGACTGAGCCCTACAGAGACGTACTCGTTGCAGTACTCCTCCGTTGGGGTACTGAGACTCCTGAAAGCAGGGCCGGCGATCGGCATAGGCGACCTCGGCGATCGCGCCTAGGGCGGAAAATGTTTTTGGGGCGCCCTCTGGTGGCGCCCTCAATTAATAATTAATAATATACTAAACAAGCAAAATGAAACCAAACATTGTTTCCAAATTGAACGGACAAGGGAGGCGGTTGGGTATTAATTGTTAGGGCGCACTGAACCCCCCCCCGCTCAGAAGTCCTGTCCAGGGCGCAATTTCTTTTGTCTAATCGCCTAGGGCACCCAAACGGCCAGCGCCGGCCCTGCCGGCAAGTTCGAGCTACACACGCCCTCCGATGATTGGTAGACAGAATCGTCACTTCCGGGCGACATGGGGATAAAAACAATCAGTTTGAGAGGTATTATTCTGGACAATGGGCATGTCGCGCAATACTTTAAAATGGTGTGAACAAGGAGGTGGAGACGTTCCTCTGCATTCTTGGGGAGTAAGACGTGCAGAGGAAGCTTGATGGAGCAGTTTTTATTGTATTTATTTTATTTATTGCTTTTTATTGAGCAGGCTACACTGTCGTGCTGCTATGATGTCACAATGTTTACGTAGCTGCCACGGCGATCGACATCCGTCCTAAGGGTACTGTCGGTGGTGGAAGCGCGACCTCGGAACTGAGCTTGGCTGTACCGCACCCTCACTACCGGACTGAGGCGATCCGAATCGAACTGCACCCTCTGGTGGAAATGCGCCATTAGTGTGGGTTGAGGACTGGTTTAACCTGTGTCTGATGCACCCCAGGTATGCAGCCTCAACCAGCCCAAAATACTTATCGGCAATGATCGGGACAGGTGAGGCTGCTTAAAACAGCCGTCAACCACTAACGCCCACATATATATCACAGTAGTGATAAACATCAAAATTAATCAACGTGTGTGTGAACAATAGCTATTCTTGTTCTAAAGTATGCAGTGTTTCCCATACATAGACCAATGTGTGGCGCAGAGCCACAGAATCAACACCGAGCGCCACAAATTGATTCCGTTTCTGTTTTTATTTTTATTGCGATTTTTACATTCATCTCCTCATAGCACTGTTTCTCCCTGACATTCTTGTTCACACATGCATACGCACACGAACAAGCACACACAGAGAAAAGCGTGCATTCGTGCCAGTGGTGCGCGGGTACACTTATAAACAGCTGATTTGTCCGCTCCTCCTCTCAACGCGCCTATCAAAGGAAAACCCGCAGCAGCAGGATGTTTGTCCCAGAGAAGACGGTCATCGACCGTTTTACCAAATCGCAAACGATGCGATTAATATGAAATGAGGTAATAGCTGAGATAGGCTATGGTGTTAGACTGGGTACCCCCAGCCCGTTCTGCCGGCGATTTGAATTCGCTCTGCAGCAGGGTCTGGAGAGCGATACATTTCTTTCTGTCTCCGATCCGCTTTTACTGGAGCCAATCACCAAGCTGTTTTTTCCCCCTGGCGCGTTATTGGCTGGTTTAACACAATGACAACAGGGAAGCGATTGTTGCGATTCGTTGGTCTGATTGGTTGAAGGGCTATTATTATTTTTCTTATTACATTTATATTGCACATCATAGTATTTATTTTCCTTAACCAAAATAGTTAAATACAAGTCCCCCCCCCGGACTATAACATTTGTTTGTACTATATCTATCTTTTTGCTAATGTATATCACATGAATTGACCTCCTTGTGCTGATGTCAGACTATACCAGATGTGTTATCTATCTTGGTGCTAATGTATATCACATTGAATACATTGTTTGAATGTCCAACTGTAACAGTTGTGTTTGGTTGACAGGTGTCGGGCATCAATCTGCCCTCCTCAGTGTTTGCCTCAGAGTTCGAGGAAGAGGTTGGTATGCTGAACAAGGCGGCCCCTATATCCGGTAAGAAGCCAGTGCACAGAACACTTGTCGATAAAGATCTAAGTTTGAAGACACATTTTTCCGACTGCAGTAACATGGACGCAGACAACGAGGCCAAAATCAAATCATTGGTCTGTAGCCGTAAAAGGATTATTCCCAGAGATGTTTTGTGTACTAATCAAAAATGACTGGATAATGACCTAATGTAATGGAACTGCGTTGTAGTGGGTTTGTTTTTATATAATGTATTCAGATTCAGAATATCCTCATTAGCTAAGAAAGTAACCATACCACAAATTAATAAACATGGGATGTTTGTTGGTGGACTGCTTGTACGTGTAGGACCAAGTGTTTTGTATTGGTCGTTTCTGAGAGGTCTGCCACTGCTTGTGGCTGTCCTGAGACACAGGGGCTGATGGGTAATGGTGTCTCTGCAGGGCCGCGGCTCGACCTGGACCCCGACATCGTGGCGGCTCTGGACGAGGACTTTGACTACGAAGATCCCGACAATGTTCTTGACGACGACTTCATCCTGAAGGCCAACGACCCCAGTGGAGTGGAGTAAGAAACTGATTCTGGGCTGATGTTGTAGCTGGCATTCAGATGTTGTAGCCCTTCAGAAGGATATTGTAGTCCATCAGTCGGATGTTGTAGTCCATCAGACGGATGTTGTAGTCCATCAGACGGATGTTGTAGTCATCGCTGTTAGGGTTGAGCACTGAAACTCGGTTTCAGTGGGGCATGGGTTCCGACATAAACGGTAGTACCGAGATCCAATAAAAACGCACATTTCGGTTCCTCGTAACGGTGCCTGACTTATTTTAACGCCCCCTGTCCCACCCCCATGTGGTTGCGGCGTCAACTTGCGTTAGTGCGATGCGGTATACCGGTTCACACCGAATAACGGTGTGTGTTTTCGTTATGATATGAATTTTTTATATACCGGTGTATTTGATTACACAACGTTCGGAACGCTGCGCGACTCTGTTTCAGACGGGACCCTTTTCAATGTTGTGATATAGCATCAAACATCAAATAACAAAAATATGTAGGCCAAACCTTAATCACCTGCTCAGCATGATCACGTCTCAATAAACACGCATGATACGACTACAACTTTCTTAATAGGACCATTACTGCGAGGCGTGGTATTTCAGGCCAACTGGTAAAAGAGAGTGTCACGGCTTTCAAACATATAAACCATTAAGCCTATGGGCGCCTCGGGACGGACTTGTCAACGCGCTGCGGCATCACTTACTTGATGTTGTTTGGATTGAAGATCGGCAGGGTGTAGTTGGTGCGTGCGTGTGTGTGAGAGTATGTGATTTGAAAGTAACAAACAAACTCAAAGCCGATGCATGCATCCAAAACTATCCGTTCAAAAACAAATAAAAAACAGACGCTTATTCGCTTCAAATACTTTCTTTTCAAAACTTGGGAATTAATACGGCGTGTTACCGAGCGGATGAAAACAATGTTTGCGTCTCCTGTGGCTGCCTTGCGCACCTGCGTTATATTACTTAACATGACTTTTGCAGACATTTTTTAAACCCCGCCATGCAAACAAGTGTAAACGCGAGCAGCATAGCTGCGTGCTTGCCTGCTTTCAACGAGTAATTTAAAAAAATTTATATCAGTCACAGGCAGCAGCCTTAACTCTTTGTGTAAGACGAGTAATTTAATGCAAACCGTAAATCTTGCATATCAAGTAGGCTAGCAAACAACGTTGCCATTCAACAGCGTGTGTGACAACGTGTGCTAAATGTCCTAAACTTCAACTCAGTATCCGCTGACTTTCTGCTTGATGTGAAATTCATAACAAGGCGTGCATGTATGCAAGTGTTTGCGGATTTTGTTTTTTTTAAGTACCGGTTCGAGAACCGTTTTAGCACCGGAACCGTTTAAAAAGTACAGAGAAGGCACCGGTATCGGATAAAACCCAAACGATACCCCAACCCTAATCGCTGTGTAGCCCTGTAGTTGCAACCTTTGGGGTGATTGTCATGATCCCATTTTAGGGTCAGAAAATACTTCCTCCCTCAATTTTAACCCTCTCTGCACGATCAATTAAATCGGTGTTGGTTCTCCCTCTCAACATCTAATTGTTTGAATGTTTTCCAGAGGGGACGACGACGACGAGTGGGAGGACACGGACTCTGAGGACGGAGACGTCAACTCGGAGGGGGGTCTGTCTGGGGAGGGCCGCGGGCCGGGCGAGCTCCTCTTCATGGACGAGGAGACCAAGAGCCGCTTCACCGAGTACTCCATGACCTCCTCCGTCATGAGACGCAACGAGCAGCTCTCCCTGCTGGATGACCGCTTTGAGAAGGTCGGCACTCACCTCTGAGATCAATCATTGTCTCCATTCATGTCTTCACTCGCCTCTGAGGTCATTTAAAGGTACGGCCACACTGAACGCGTTACGTGGCGTTGGAGGCGTAGAAAATCGGCATTTTTGCATAGGGAACCATTGGTTTAGGCGCGTCGATGCGTCACACGCGCTAATGCAGCGTGTTGGGCGCGTTTTACGCACCTAAACAACGCACCTACGCGCCCAACGCACCAACACGCAGAGTTAAAAAAATTGAACTTTTTACGTTCCTACGTGTGATGCCTAGCCGCGATAGCCAATCAGCGTTGAGCTTGACCCGATGTCACTGACGGAGAAACGGAGGACGCACAGAAGCAGAAAGAACATGGGCGACCAAGTCATCGTTTCAGTGTGTGCTGAAACGATGAGGAGGTGGTGAAACTCACCCAGCTGTGAGCGCCTACGGAGGATGTCATGCACTAGTCTTTAGATTCTCTGCCCGAGCCCGAGCCGACCCGCGATATCCCATCACTATCCTCGGGTCGGGCCTTTGATCGAGCCTTTCTGGGTTTTTTGTTTTTTTAAGTCATTGCTTTATTGGCCATATCGGAGGAGAAATCGATGCCATAAACAGAAATATTATAGGCCTTTGTTACACAGGTCTTCTCAATGCCATGGAACACTCCGTTCACTTGCATGGGTAGAAGTCCGGTAACTTGTCAACCCCAGCGTCTTCGGTTGTTAAGCGACGTCTTTGGCAGACTATTTCTCTGCTGATCAACACTACGAAAGATTGTAACGAATAAATTGTAAAAAGACACGCCATGTGAATTTTTTTTTTTTTTTTTTGGCAAGTAGCCGTGTAATAAGCGGGTTAATGTATAGAACGTCTCCGGTCATTATCGAAAAATAAGCCCCTTCAGGGCGAAGCAAGACACCTCCGCTCGGTGCTTATTTTCCCGATAATTACCGGCGTTCTATACGTTATCCCTTACATATATATTTAGCAGAGTAGGTCTAAGTAACAAATGTGTACAAAGTTACACATGTATTAAAAAAAATGTCGGGTTGAAATCGGGCTCGGGCTCATAATTACAGTTAATGTGTCGGGGCGGGGCATTTTTGTGACACACAATGATCAAGCGTCAGGTAAGGCACATTACGCGAGTAACACATTCAGTGTGGCCGTACCTCAAGTCTTCACTCAACTCTGAATCATTCATGTCTTCACTCGCCTGATATTATTCATGTACTCAATCCCCACTCTGATATTGTGAATATCTTCATTTACCTCTTATATTATTCATGTCTTCATTCATAATATTAATGTCCTTATTCATGACTTCAATCACCTGTCCTGATATTATTCCCGTCTTTAGATGTCTTACTGCTGTAGACATGGGGCCTAGAGGGATGGTTGGCTAGAGGGATGGTTAGTATCTGGGGTTAGTTTCCAATATGCTCTGGTTTATACCATAGGCTCAATGACCTCGCTACGATGTAGAATATTGAAGAATATTTTGTGGGGTGAACTTGGGCGATAACTATATTGACGCTACATGTGCAAAAAACCAAACCTATTTCTCTTTGTTGATGGGAGTGGAGCCTCTTGAGCCTGTGGAGTCTGCTGGTGTTCCTCCGGACTAATCGTGTGTGTGTATGTGTGGGTGTTTGTAGTTTTACGAGCAGTTTGACGACGATGAGATCGGTGCCCTGGATAACGCAGAGTTGGAGGGCTACATCGAGCCGGACAGCGCCCGCCTGCAGGACATCGTCAACGAGTACTTCAAGCACAAAGCGAAGGAGTAGGTCCAACAACGCTGCCATTGCTAGTTTTTAGCAGAGGCTTTGATCTAGGGAGACCTTTCCATGACTCAAAATTAATCAATAATAGATTCATCTTCAGTGAAGGTGAATCAAGTATTCATTTCTTTATTAGAATCAAAATTATCATCCTCCGATAATGTCATGTTGTGCCCTTATCTGTCTGTCTGACTCTGTCTACCCGTCACTGTGCCGGTCTCTCTGCCTATCTGTCGGTCTGACTGTGTGTGTGCTTGTCTGCCTCACTGTCTATCTGTGTCTGACTGACTCTGTCCGTCGGCCTCACTGACTGACTCTGTGTTACTGACTCTACCCGTCTGTCCGTCTCAGGTACCAGAAACCAGACGACCTGGGTCCTAGGGGCCTCCCCTCCCTGAGAGAGGAGGAAGAGGACGATGAAGAGGGGCAGGAGATGGAGACCCTCGTCATCGAAGCCCCCGCCGAGAAGTGGGACTGTGAGACGATCATCAGTGAGTCGGGTTGGAATGGCAACCATACAAACTAACGTAAACAATGCCAGATACAATCAAATATTTGGTTCCCATAATCACAGGACCGGGTACAGAAGGAAATGCCCGTTTGATAGAGGTTGGTTACCTCAGCAAATGGGGGGGGGGGGGAAAGGGACGTTTATGATGGAAAACAAGGAAATATAATTGTTTCTATCATGACATCTGAGCTAGCTAAAGAAGCTTGAGACTAGATTAGTAGGCATCTTTCGACATTTTGAATTTTTCATTTTTAACAGTGAATTTAGCTTTAACATAATTGAAATTCATTGAATGTTAACGATAGTAAATTAATTAAATACATAATTTATTATTAATAAATTGTAAATTAAGAGGTTTTCATATAACATTAATTTATTATAACATTGTCCTTGTGGTTTCCTCCAGGTACATATTCAAACATATACAACCGACCCAAACTCATCAAAGAGCCGCCCCGGGTATGTACTCTTCATCTCATGTGTAGGACACTAGCATCATGCTAGGTTCTGTGGTAACACTGATGTCCCCTTCACCTTATGATTAGGACGCTAGCATTATGCTAGGTTCTGTGGTAACACTGATGTCCCCTTCACCTTATGATTAGGACGCTAGCATTATGCTAGGTTCTGTGGTAACACTGATGTCCCCTTCACCTTATGATTAGGACGCTAGCATTATGCTAGGTTCTGTGGTAACACTGATGTCCCCTTCACCTTATGATTAGGACGCTAGCATTATGCTAGGTTCTGTGGTAACACTGATGTCCCCTTCACCTTATGATTAGGACGCTAGCATTATGCTAGGTTCTGTGGTAACACTGATGTCCCCTTCACCTTATGATTAGGACGCTAGCATTATGCTAGGTTCTGTTTTTGTACCGATGTTTAATATAGAACATCCATAGCATTGTCATAACTAGTTAAACTGGTAAAGCAAGGCATTAAGGCTGCCAGGAAAGGCGTCAGATTTCCACTGTACCCAGCTTCCCAAGAATATATACACTCAGTATACCGGTTATATTCAATGTAGATGCGATACTGTACACACAATCCTGTAAATACTAATGCTTTTAATATTGATTTTATAATTTTTCTTCTATTGTTTCATACTATTCATACATATTATTTAACACGGTTTCTTATTTATTTCGTATTGAGTCTGTTATTGTCGGCCGCTGATGCAACCACGTTTCCCCTCGGCATGAAGACGGCACCCAGACATTTCTACCCAAGTGTCCGTGTTAGTCGACTGTAGTAATGCCCACTGCGACCCTCCACCCGGGGGGCTGCCCCGCTCCATCCGGGGTGCCGTTCCTGCTCCTCCATTACCAGGCCACAAAGGGGACGGTGTTAAACTGGTTTATTGCAGCATTGAGGAGAAGGGTACTTGCAAAGGGTGATGGCAGGTGTGCCGCCTCAGCCAGCCCCATCAGTCAGACTCTGGGCCAGGCGAGGCTGATAAAACCATCAACCGAGCACACATTCCACAATGACATGCAGACGGGTAATGAATGTGTGTGTCTCTCCCCCCCCCCCCCACCAGACCAAGCCCATCAGGGTGTCTTTGAAGCTGGGCATCCCCCTGGATGTGCTGCCCACCCGGGGCCTCACGGCCAAGCAGACTGAGCGCATGGAGCGCATCAACGACTCGGACCTGCCGCGGGTCTCCACCCAGCAGCGCGACAAGGAGGAGAGCGCAGAGGAGCGCAAGGCGCGCAAGCAGGCCATCAAGGAGGAGCGCAAGGTGGGGGCAGGTTCCTCTCACGGGTGGGGGAGGGCGACCCCTGCTGCGGGACGCCACTGTTGCGGGACGCCACTGTTGCACCCCCACTCCTGACTGAAGTGTTTTTAAACCCCCTCTGGAAGAAATCTATGATTATCACAGCCATCTCTTGTTGGGTATTCAGTGTTACTCGTGATACCGACCTATTGTTGGGTCTGGATGTTTATTTTGGAGCAGCCATATCTCAGTGGTAGAATTTTATAACGTTTTACATTTCTCCACTATATTTCTATTGCGGAAGAGCAGGTCTCAAATGTTTGGTGCCAGAATTCCCATAGGGGGCGTTATAATTCATGAAGTTAAAAAAACTTTGTTCATTCCTTATTATTCAACCCATAAGGTCTGTGTAGGTTTGAATTATTTTTATTGCAGATAAGTGTAAAAAAAAAAAGGTATTGACTTGTTATTTAAATCTGTATTGGAACCGAGATCCATTGGTGCTATTAAGTTTAAGGCCTACTTTTGATTGTTCCTCATTTTTAAGTTACTGGTAAAAAAAAAAATATGTTGACGAGTGTGCGATGTTGTGTTTCTACAGGAAAGGAGAACGGAGAAGAAGGCCAACAAGGTGGCCTTCAACCGGGAGAAGGTCCGACAAGAGAAACAGATCTTGAACGTTCTAACAAACATCCAGGGCATGAAGCTGTCCTAGAGCCAGAGCTCTGCTCCTAAAAGACTTCTTAACTCCAACTCCATGTGGGTTCTGCCTGGTCGCTGGTCTGGAGCCCCAGAGGATCTGCAGAGCTGTGTATTTACGACCAAGGAAAACACGCCTCGGGTGACCAAAGCTTAGCTGCTCTCCGGGGTCACTGTAACACAGGAGTATCCAGACCCCATCTGCTATTTTTGTTCACCTATATAATTAAAGACATCTTGTCCTAAGAGATGGCTCCCTTGTGTAAAATCTACAGTGTTTTATTGAAGCTTTTTGTTTGAGGGTGATGGCAGAAAAAAGGGCCTTTAAGAAATCACTTTTTATTAGTAACCTTCATCAGAATATACAATGTGACTAAAAATAAATACCAGGAAGGTAAAATCATTGCTTCAGACCTGGACTCTTGACTATCCTGATTAGCAAGATACCTATGTTTGCATTCCTCTTTGGTCTGCACGCCCTTCCTGACGTACACTTTAACCCAGGTGGCATTTAGAAATAATGCTTAACAGATAAAGGGTGCGGCACTGGTTTATGAGGGATGGCACACTCACTCCAACCCTTGGTTCTTCAATGTTAACAAGCTCTGGTGGACTATTAACTAAGAGCATAATGTCATAACATGTCGGGGCCAGAGAATGTTGGCTCCTGAATCCTATATGAACCGTGTACTGAATTCAGTTCCATCCCTCCAGCTAGTGTTTAATCCAAGATGTCCCCAAGGTGAAAAGCCCATAGGCCTCTTGGGGGAGGGGGCTGGGGAATTAGCTGTAGCTAGTAATTAAAATAAGGGACCCTCCAGGCATGATGGTGTGCTTGAGTCTGCTGTTATCACGTGTTTTGGCGAAACACGTTACTTTGCGTTGGTTAGACCTGTCCAGCAGGTACCCTACATACCAAGTTTTCAAAACGAGTCCGGATCACAATCAAAATGGTGCGTGTGCGTAGTGCGTTGCTCTGTGCTATAGGCCATAGGTATGAACCATGTCCCTGTCTCCCATGTCAAGGGAAGGGAAATGGGGTCGGTCGTATTCCAACACTGGTTCGCATTCAACCTCGTCCTCCTGTTCAGGATCCTCCTCTTCTGGGTCGTCCTCTGACCCGTCGAACCTAGCACTGTACAGGGCACCGGGACAACTGTCCCCAGGACTCTCTGACGATAGGTCAACCGACAGGGTTTCCTGGTCGTTCGCCTCCGTCAGCCCGTGTGCAGGGTCCAATGGTTTCTGGGTAATGACCACTGATGGACTGCTTTGCCCATTGGCCCTGAGGAAACCCACCCTTTCGCTCTCCGGGTCCATGATGTTCTGCTGCAGGTTGGACCAAGACATTGGATCCTAATAAACACAAATTACATTTGACTACATACTAATTTAAAAGTAAAGGCATTTGTATCAATCAAACTTGCAGAGAGAGAGAGCTCCCTTATGCTTATCCTATGAAAGATGTTAAGTTATTTAGCAGTGACATTGCCACTTACACGCAGGCCCTGTTTAGTAAAAGTGCCCTAAAAAGAAGCATCCCATCAAATGATTGGTTGATTAACAATTATTCATGAACCCAGTTTGAAGAAGAATGAAGAATGTTTTGAGGAAGATTGACGTGGCCCAGAAAATGAGTGGGCCACTGTCCTGACTCACCAGGGTTGGGGGTAAAGATAGTGACTTAAGGAACCAAGCCTTGCTTTTCCAGACCATGAAGCCCACGCTGCAGACCACCAAAATGAACAACGCCAGCAGCAGTGCCAGGAACAGCGAGTAGGGTTCTGCAGCAACAATAAACCAGGTGGACTTATTGTAGGACACTTGATAAAAGCGGCTACTAAATGTAAAGGTTGTCTCCGGTTGTTATTCCAGATCAATGCATTGGCAGGGTTCCTTCGAATGTCCTTTCTACCTAGTTTACCAACGGGCATCAGTCTATTTATCCACTAGTGGAGAGTTCACAAGTGGGATTGTCGACCAATATTTATGCTTACAACCTGGTGTTGTAAAAGTGGTCATTAAAACACAATGTTTGGGTGGATCCATTACAAATGGGATGAATGTCATTAGGACAGTAATTAACTTTGGGCTCAATCTGGACCAAACAACCAGTGCTTGCTGATGCACCCACACTAGGAATGAACACACAATTAGTACTGCTGGATTTTACCTTCCACAGATTTCTGCTGGCCACAGATGGGGTCTTTGTGGTTGAACCCCATCTTGTGAATATCGTTCTGGAGCCAAGCGTTTAATGAGAGGCAGTGCTTTTCCTTTTTGGAAGGCAGCATGAAATCCAACTTGCACGGTTCATTTTGTACAAGGCACTTACCCCGTTGTGTAACCTGTAAAGAGCGCAACGTTAATACTACTGCTTCAACACTGCATTAGTACTACCACTGGTCCAACATTAATACTACTGCTCCAACACTAGATTCTTACTACCACTGGTCCAAACAACATTAATAATACTGGTCCAACCCTACATTAGTTTTACCACTGGTCCATACAACATTAATACTACTGATAGTAACCACCTTAATACTACTGGTCCAACACTAGATTCATACTACCACTGGTCCAACACTAGATTCATACTACCACTGGCACAAACAACATTAATACCAACACTGGTCCAACACTAGATTCATACTACCACTGGCACAAACAACATTAATACTAACACTGGTCCAAACAACATTAATACTACTGGTCCAACACTAGATTCATACTACCACTGGTCCAAACAACATTAATACTACTGGTCCAACACTAGATTCATACTACCACTGGTCCAAACAACATGAATACTACTGGTCCAACACTACAATCATATTACCACTGGTCCAACATTAATAATCCTGGTCCAACACTTAATTCCTACTACTGGTCCAACAGTACATTCATACTACCAATGGTCCAACATTTATACTACTGTTCCAACACTACATTCATGCTACCACTGGTCCAACATTGAAATTAATTATATATATACTACTGGTCTAACAAAACTTGAATACCAATAGCATGAGTACTGTTGATCGAACAGTACATACATCTACTAGTCCAAAACTACATTTATACTACTGGTCCAACCAAATCATACAGCTCGTCTGATATTAATACTACCAATCGTTCTTCATTACATTAAACTACCGACGGTCCAACACAATTGTCCAATTCTTCACTACTGATGGTCCAACGCAACATTAATACTATAGATGAATCAACACCAACACTACCAACTGTCCAACATTAATACTTCTGATGGTGCAAAACTAAACAACTGATCCGGTCCAACACAACACTAATATTACAAATGGTCCAACACTAGACTGCTGACGGTCCAACAAAACATTTTTATTTCTCTTACATTGTTTTCAGTGACATCGAAGGTAAGGCAGAGAGGGTCCGACTCGAGGCCAGCGGCCCATTTGAGCTCTGGGTGGATCCTCATGGGGTTAGGGAAGGTAACGGTGGCCACTGAGCCGTTCACAAGCACCTCCACTGGAGGAAGATCCAATGTGCCTGCAGAGAGGAAAAAAAAACAAGATGACCACATGACCATTAGCATCTATTTTTGTTTGCCTTAGCACTGCTTTGTATTTTTATTGATGGTGTCTTCCACTGCTGCAACACAGGAATTTCCCCTCCAGGGGATTAATAACGTTATATCCATCTATCTAATCTCAGCATGAGATAGATCATTTCTGGTGATGCTGATCAGGAAAGGTTCTGTAGAACTGAGTGGTAGGACTTACAGAGTATTTCAAATACACCTTCGTGTATTTTATTGAATGTGAACATTGGAGACGTGGTCCTGTCGGATTCCTGCCCGCCGCTGACGGCGGAGACCTCCACCTTGTACAAGTTTCTGGCACTCATAAAATTACTCCACACTTCGCCAGTCAAGTTGTACTGGAGGTCCCTGGTTGTCTCGTTGACCGTAGTCCACCCCTTGCTACACACACACACACACACACACACACACACACACACACACACACACACACACACACACAGATTATTTAGACTGAAGGGAAGTAATCTGGGGTCTCATTTATAAAAGTGTGCGTGGGATCGTTACTAAAAATGTGCGTACGCCCAGAAGCCAAGTTTTGCGTGCGCCAAAAAACATTCCGATTTATAAAACCCTGTGTACGCACACCGTACGCAATCTTTGCTTTATAAATCAGAGTGCCTACAAGTGTGCGCAGCTGAATCAGCTTCACGTTCCGCCCTGTACACGCCTTTTTAACCATAAATGGTCAATGCAAATGACCTCATGAGTTCGATCTGCATATAAAACAGACTAGTATTATGCCTTGTCGGAAACAATGGCAGAAGTACTGAGAAAAGCAAAAAAGCGAAATTTCACGGAGGTTGAAGTGGAGACACTTGTGGGTGAGATGGAGGCCCGAAAGGTAGTTTTGTTCGAACTCTGTCAGTAGCACGGAGCGCAAAGTCCCAGAATTAAAGAAGAAGTGGTCTGACATAAAGGTACATACTTTTATGTAGCCTACCAATAAATCGTTATGGTCCCTAAAGACCCTCTCCCTCCGAATCCTGCCATTTGCATGGTCTGCCAGAAGTGCCATATGGTGCAGCATTACCACGGCGCTCACCTCTGTATTTATAGGGTTACGGTAATAAGACTGACCGAGAACACCTTGGATAATCAGTTAGTAATCACCTAAATGTTCTTGAACATAACCCCTTTTTAATGCCTGATTTGTCATGAAAAGCATCAAGAGTAACGGACAACGATTGTGATGAGGAGTGTGGCTTTGTTTTCCACACATTTAATTGACATTTGATTATGTGTTAACAGTTTCACATAAAAATATTATGTTATTGACACATGTTGGACAGATGCTTTATTCCATGCAGTCGCGCCGTCAGTGGATAGTAGGGAGACCAGGGACAGTTGTAACACTTTTTGCATTTTTTAGCAATAAATCAAAAACCATTTACACTGGAATAACCAATTTGTTATATTATAAACTTCAATCTGTCATCTACTGAAACATGGTATTTAAGTGGTTTTATGAAAATATGTACAGGTTGCAAAATTGATTTTAATACAGTCTCACCCACTGTTACAACCATCCCAGTGTAAGGGATGGTTGTAACACATGTCAGGGACGGTTGTAACATGTCCAAAATATATGTAATTAGTCAATCATATACTCAATATTACTTATATTTCATGTTATTGTTATTATTAATTATTATATTTATTAGTAATGATTAATGATTATTAATGTATTCTATTTATTTGTAATGATTACCTTTTCTTTTCATACTACATGACAAAAAAGAGGTGAAGCCGTCAAATTATATATATATATCTTCTTGTAAAATCGATACAGGGTCACATGGCAAATGCCATATGATTTGGCCACTGACCTTACTGACTTTCCCTGTGTAATATCATTGGAAGCCCTCTCCAGCAAAGGAAATGGGACTCCCCAGTTTGTCTTCCTCTTTCTGATGTTTGGCATGCTTTAATGTTAACTCAGGACTCGGATTCAAAAGCTGTGATGCACATGAAACATTTAAGACATAGGCTACCACGCAACAATGATCGACAAGGAACAAATGGCAGGAACAAGGAAGTACAAAACACTAAACAGGAAGTAAACAATGGGAAACTGGATATGTATTATTGTATGTATGAATTAATATTATTATTATTATTATTATTATTATTTGCAATGCACAGTGTACATTTTACTTTTAACTTAAAATATAAATGAAACTTCGTTCGTCATACTGGGACGGTTGCAACAGGGCGTTACAACTGTCCCAGTATGACGAACCATGTTTTGATCTCATGTCAACTGGCTTGACTGCTAGTTTGACACTTGATAGCCATGTATATTTGTAGCTTACAAAACAGGGATTCTAATAATACTTGTTTGAATTCGTAGACATTTTATCTTTGGACAGCATCCAAAAAAGAACATCGGGAAGAAAAGTGTTTTTTTGACCTCAAAAACAGACTTTGCTTTATAGCGCCCCCTGTAGGTTTCAAATGCGACTCCCGTTTTCGCAAGTAAGGAGGGAAACTAAATGTGCACAAGCACAGTGAGTTTCGTCATCATAGCTGGTTTCTGATTGGAGGAATTCACAGTGTTACAACCGTCCCGTTACAACTGTCCCTGGTCTCCCTATGGAGTGACGGGATTAAAAGATTTTTTCTTTTTCTATTCTAAGTAGATGTTTCTGGAGTTATAACTGAGAAATAACGCAGTTGACTAGAATTATTCTGATTACATAGGATACGGGTTGAAATTAAATTTATGAAGGGCGATGATAAAACATAATCATTCTTCTCACTCTCACAATTCTTCTGTCTGACTTCAGTTCACCACCACACCATCTGTGTCGCCATTTCTCCTGTTCCTCCAAACCATGCGTACGAATGGGTCAGAGTTTGCTTAGGGCTGCGCACATTCTCCCGTCAAGTAATTTTTTTTATAGATCACAACCTTGGCGTGGAAAGTCACGTACGCCGTTTTGTGCTCTTTTTGGGAGACTAGTCAGTTTTCGGGACTAGTCTCCCGAAAACTGAGACCCCTGGTCAGTTTTCTACATGATTCTACCTTCAGTCTGCCTTGAGAGAGAAGGATCCAGTGGGACAGGTACGGGGGGGGGGGGGGGGGGGGGGGTACCTGTCGATGGTCTGCGAGATGATGTACACGCGGAAGAGGGGTTCTAGGACCTGCTGGCTGTACGTCCATGAGACCACCGTCTGGAAGTTTTTGCAGACCACCGACACGTTCACCGGAGCAGGAACTACACACACACACACACACACACACACACACACACACACACACACACACACACACACACACACACACACACACACACACACACACACACACACACACACACACACTTCAGGTATGTCCCTATGACTATTGATCGGATATATTTCCAATATATTTTCAATATATTTTAAATACGAGGCATAGTCTACATGAATCTTTAGCCAACTCTGCAACCGTCATCAGTCTACTTTCCTTTACAACTTCAATTTAGAGAGAAATTTAATGCTAAATTAGGTTGTGAAAACCTACTACAACACATGTCATGATCAGGGTTGAGGTCTAGGATGGACAATTAATCGAATCATTCTTAAATAAATACGACCTGGTTGGCCAAAGACACCAAACCAAAGATGTCATGTATAATCACGGATTTAGAAGTTTACATTTGCACAACCATGGACCTACTAACCTAAAAACAACATATTATTTAATATTGTGTTTTGTTGGCTTTGTTTGACAACAGAGCAGGCGTTATATTCACTCACCATTCGACGAGGCACATTGGACGCAAATGACAAGCCAGAAAACCCAGGAAATCACTGAACACATGGTCCTGAGCTTCATAGTAGGCTATTTATCTATGATAATCTGATGTCACATCTCTTCAGATCGTCCGACACAGGGAGGTTCCGCACAAGAATTGTCATCACTAAGATTTAGCAAAACTGGACAGCATTTACTAAATAGCAATGAGGCACCTTGACGCTCGATACCTTTCCCAGTACGCCTGACGTCACCGCACCCAAGCAGGTAAAAATCAGGTGATCTCCTCCCTCATACCGGCTCTTTTGCAAGGAATGCAATTGATGCAATATCTATGCCACCTAGTGAACACACATTGTACTGTTTGGCAGTCCTGTAGTCGCTTTGTTGAACGAGACCGAATGCAGATGCACAAAACCTCGTCTATCGTCCGCATTGATTTTATTCGGTAAATTAATTTCGCTTATTGGTAAAAAAAAAAAAATAGCCCCAGTGAACACCCACAACAATGACGTTGGCTTACAATAAAACACAAATTCAAATCACGTTGATCGGTCAGAAAAGTCAGAAATATGGATCCAGGGGCTATACTTTTCTGAGAACTAAAGGGAGTAAACACGTGGTGATCAAAGTGATAAAAATGTTCACATTATTTGATTGGACTAAACCAATCCAACCACCCCCGGTAGGCCTATATTTTAGGTCTACACCGTGTAATGAAATAAACTCACCGAGCGAAACAACAGAAAGATCTGCAATGTATACTGGTGTGTTGTGTTCTGATTTGTGTTAACATTGATCGGGAGACTAGTCTCAAGTTGGTAAAAAGTTGGAGCCGAAGTCCTGCATGAAAAACCTCATGTCCTCTGGTCTCTGAAAAGGTAAATAAGGGAGGGAGCCCAGATTTCGCCTTGATCCGATTCTTCTTCCGAGAGCATGGTGTAGCCTACATAGTCAGTGCCCGCATCGGGACGGACCACAAGCCATCGTTCTCGTTTATACTCAACTTCCATACTTGGGCAAACCTTCAAAGTGTTCGGTTCTCCTCTATGAAGGTATTATTGTAGCAAAAGTCTTTAGCACCTGTAACTGCAGAATTTGAATGCGTACACTAAAGTCACAGTAAATTTGAAGTCGTATATATTTATTTTGCATGTGTACTCTAAAGTCACAAATGTGTAACAGTACATTTGTAGTCGTAAAAAAAATAAATATATTTTTTATACCATTGTAAACACAAAATAGGGTCTACGAGTACGCTAATCTGTGTTACAGGTGCACAAATCCTTTTGCTACAATTATTGCAGCGCAGTTGGTGCAAAACACATTCGCACACCCGTGTTTCATAATCTGAGAACATGCCCAAAAGGTGTGCATTCGTAAACCCAAATTTGAACAAATGCATCAGAAGTTGCACATCTGTGAACGCTATGTTAATTCAGCATTTTAATGAGCGAGCACAAAACCATTTTACAACTGCTCGAATCTGCTCCTGCAAGTCTCAGCTGTGGGGTTTTTTGCAGGTTGTTTTGCAACACCCCTAGGTGGTAAATGTGTAGCAAAAGTATTCGTATCCGTAGATGACAGAGCGTCCGTGAGCGGGACAAAATAGTCCCGCCCATAATTTCCTAATCCAATGAAAATCGCCGGCAGGGATGCATTTCTCAAATTACACTGGGACCCACTGCGTGCCAGTCATGGAGCTATAAAGATCGCAGCATACCCAGCGCGGGATACGTTTCTTTCTGGAGAAGTGAAGAGGGCGTCCTACTGAACGGAGATGGGTATCCTATATTATGTTAAATGAAATGACTTGGTTCAAGTGAATTCCCCCCAAAGTATTTAATTAACATGCCGCAAATGTCCTTGAATGTATTTTAATGGTCGCCATAACATAAATTCAGAAATGTTAATGCAATACTTTGGGGAGAATTCACTTGAACTAAGTAATTTCATTTTACATAATGTAGGATACCCACCTCCGTTCAGTAGGACGCCCGCGCTGAGAATGCTGCGATCTTTATAGCTCGCGATTGGTCCCAGTCAGGGACGGCTGGTATAAATGGGCTAACAGGGCTAAGCCCTCTTACAGTGAAAATAAAAAAAATATTATTAAAAACTTAGAACATATTGTTTTAAATGTTGGTAGAACCTAAAGGAGCAACAGCACCAAAAAGTGACAGAAAAACCCAGGATATATATATCTTCGTTTTTTTCCTGTGAATGGGCTAAATGTATTCAGCCCAAGCGCAGTAGCGTAAGCTTCCATTGACGTTTGATTGACAGGTGCCCTGACACGCCCCCTTCATATGCTTCCCATTAGCCCAAAGGCTGACCTAGCACAGTAGCTACAGTACAGTGACCTTCGACTAATCACAGCACAGTCAGTAGCGCAAGTGCAGTATGGCGGGCGTTAGCATGAAAATGAATGAAGTGGATTTTTTACTTTCTAATCGGTTTTCTTTAATGTCTTTGGAGGAAAAATTGGAAGTGAAAAGATTGGGGACACATCAACCAAACGATGCACAGATAGTCAGGAGTGCGGTCAGAATATGGCCGGTAATAGTGCATTTGTAAGCGGGTCAACTACGTTTCGTATCGAAACATTTAAAAAGCTGTCTAAATAACCCAACATGACGTGACAAGTGTGTAGAGATAGTGGCCCCTCTCCAAGCTGCATTTCAGCGACAGGCAGTAACAATAAGGTTCTCTAAGGAATCGGAAATGATCTAATTTAATGTTGCATACAACATTGCCAAAGAGTTGCCCTTCTCAATTTAAATCCGAAATTATTCTCATGAAGAGAAATGGATTAAACATCAACCCGACATATAGCAATGATGGCATGTGCACAATTAATTGCAGTAGGCCTAATGGGCGACACCTTAAAGCAAAAGACAGCTGCGGACGTCGGAAACGCCACATGGCCTACATGTCCTTCATGATTGACGGCGACACAGACGTCTCTACCAAAGAGTGTGATCGTCTACAGCCGCATTTTGCGCAAAGGGAGACCAGTCAACATTTTAATTGTGTAATAGCCTACTTTAAGCACAAAAAAAGTTTTATTTTGCTTAATGGTTTAGTTCGAAATGTTCAATTTCAGCTCAGTGAAGCACTTTAAACACCTTATTTTCTTCTATTTATAATTGTGCTTCAAATAAAGACATGCCTTTCTCTACACCTTAATCTTGTTTAAAAATCATTCACATTATATGAAAGTTATGAACAGAGATATAAAGGTGACCTCATGGCGTCTGGAGCCCTGTGAAGTATTGATAAATGTAATGCAGCATTCTTTAGCCCACCCACCCAAAATCACCACCAACCGTCACTGTAATTTGAGAAATGCATCCCTGCCGGCGATTTTCATTGGATTAGGAAATTATGGGCGGGACTATTTTGTCCCGCTCACGGACGCTCTGTCATCTACGGATACGAATACTTTTGCTACACATTTACCACCTAGGGGTGTTGCAAAACAACCTGCAAAAAACCCCACAGCTGAGACGTGCAGGAGCAGATTCGAGCAGTTGTAAAATGGTTTGGTGCTCGCTCATTAAAATGCTGAATTAACATAGCGTTCACAGATGTGCAATTTCTGATGCATTTGTTCAAATTTGGGTTTACGAATGCACACCTTTTGGGCATGTTCTCAGATTATGAAACACGGGTGTGCGAATGTGTTTTGCACCAACTGCGCTGCAATAATTGTAGCAAAAGGATTTGTGCACCTGTAACACAGATTAGCGTACTCGTAGACCCTATTTTGTGTTTACAATGGTATAAAAAATATATTTATTTTTTTTACGACTACAAATGTACTGTTACACATTTGTGACTTTAGAGTACACATGCAAAATAAATATATACGACTTCAAATTTACTGTGACTTTAGTGTACGCATTCAAATTCTGCAGTTACAGGTGCTAAAGACTTTTGCTACAATAATACCTTCATACTCCTCCGCCCCTCAAAGTCCGGCTGAATCCTATCATCACCAGTTTGTTGTAAATTTCTTGTATTAAATAATCAGGGTTGATCATCTGAGGTTGTTTTGCACAATTTACATATTTATGCATTATATTTATTGATGTTTTGACTGTCTCAGCCATGACATGGCACTTTGTATAGTAGGCTAATCGTTTTAAATGATGACATAAATGTATTCATCTTAGGTAGAGGCCAGATGCAGCATAGCCACAGAGTGAGATGGCTCCCGTATACAACTCATGCATGAAAAACCATTCTGAGATGTTAATACCGTGGGTGACTTATCGTTTGACGGTGTTGAATACAACATCCAAATCATCCTCAATGGCGGCTTTAACATAATTTTTTATTACAATAAATATTAATATGGTTTGTAATTTGAATGTGCTACATTTAACACGAGCTAGGTCTACGTTTACATTTCTGAACACTCTTTTTTTCGTTGAAGAATCTGTGAGCTTTTACGGTTTTTTTCCACTGACCTGTGATGACTCATGATGTGGGAGCTTACATGGATTTCCAAGCAACAGGGATCAGGAAGTTGTTGCAATATGCCTCAGCCCTACTTTCTCCTGGAGGACATTATCTCTAGGACACTAAATGGCTTTGAGAAAGTGTCTCCTAAATTATTAAATAGTTAAGTCCTGACCTACACCATAATTGAAATGTTTAAGCTACAAAATAAACATGAAGAATAACTGGTGTGTACAGTCTGTGCAGTTTTTTCTTCATGACTTTAATAACAAAATATGTGAATGACACATGCATGACAGTGTCTGATACAAAGTTAGAGAACGTTCAGCGTTAGAGTTTAAGTTTTGTACTTTCCAAAATAAAATATAATACCTAAACTAAACCATCTCCAACCTAATACAACGTAACCATCTGTAAAAGATGACCTTAATATCAGTAACGGAATACCCTAGCTTTCCATTTAGCAATGTTAACCTAAAACCTAAATGTAGCTTCCAATTGGTTTAAGCTTTGTACTTCAGGACATTGTGCTATTCACAGTGACATTGCTGCTCATCACCTTGTCCTCTCGGAATCAAGGCAGGGCCGAGCTTCTCGCGTGGGTCAAAGGATAAAATTCATAGATCAGCTAAGGCGTGACAAAGGTCTCCAGTCTGCTAATGAAATATTAACATGCATGATACACAGACCTTCGTGGCACGCCATTACCCATCATGACTCCCGAGGAGACTCGACATGACTGTAGTACAAGATTTCCCCGAAGTCATTGTTTCCAGACCATCAAACACTATGATAATCACCAATAATGACTAGCTTGTGCTCATCCGCCAGCAGAACAGAAACCTTGTTGGCTTGAGATTCTAGAAAACCCTTGGCTCCTTGGTTAGAGGTGGCTAAGGGATTCACCATGCTTGGCATTGCAGTGAAGAAAGTCTCAGAAAGTTTGTCAGGCCAATTACTGGGCCCACCCTCGCTCGCCTCTGGAATGAGCTCCCCATGTCCCCTCACTACACTTTGGAAGGCTTGGTAGTCATCGTCCCCGGGAACCAGGCTGCAAGCAGGGGCAGGGCGAGGCTCTTCACACAGATTTGAACCACAGACTTTCACAGACGGTTCCTCTTGGCCGTAAACATGTTCCATCAGGCTAGCTGCTCGGCCTAGGTGCGACGCGTTCAAGGTCTCGCGCCGAAGTGCTCCTGTTGAACAAACACTAGACACGGAGGAGCCAACGCCACACAAGATGGAGGTAGAAGTGGCCTCGCTTCGAGAAGGGCTGTACTCAAGGTCTACCTGCAGACCATCTGTTGGGAATGAGCTCATCGAATGATCCCTTTTCATGTAGGGTGAATCCTGTCTACTTACTAAAGGCTGCCTCTGTCTAGTCAGCTGGAAAATAGGCACCTGGAAATCTGGACTGGGGTCGTACGATGCATCCCTCAACATGCTGGGATTGAGCAAGGACTCACTGAGCACTGCAGGCAGGGCACCGTTCAACCCCTGGGTCCTAAAAGGAGGAGCCATGGAATAGTTTAAGATTTCAAAGAAGCCCAGGGTTGAGGTCCCAGGGACTGGATTGTAGCCCGGGTTGCTGTGGCCCATGAAGAGCCAGGGAGCCGTGGTGGAAGGCAGGGAGACCTCGGGGAGGGCCTTACGCATGGCATCCTCCATGCTGGAGACGATGTCCGCAGAGACCTTCTGAGAGTTCCCCAGAGAGGAGGACACGCAGTCAGCTCTAGAGCTTTGATGGGAGTATACCCCCGGGCTGCTGCCAGGGAAGAGAACCCATTAGAGAAAGTCATACAATCGTGCCACATCGTGATCATCAACACACCCTGTAGCTGCTATATTTACTTAATGTATAGATTTATAGCTGAAGAGAGCCACCCAATAGAAGATATTACTGTGATATATACCAACCATGTCATTGTGTCATCTTTGACCTCTTTAGGGGAGTCAACATAGACAGAGCAGAGGGCAGGATTCTGAGGCATTAGTACCTGGGAAATGATCAGCAAATCATTCAAACAATTGTTGATCCTTGCCTTTTAATTCACTCGATGATACGTAATAATCAAGGCACAAGTCAAATTTAAGATATAAACAATATATTTTTTTCTTTTTTAAGTTTAAGTTGAAATTATGTCACAAAGATGTATTTATAATTTCTAGGCATAATATAATTACAAAGTGACCTATAAGTCGTCATATATAGTATCTTAGACCAGAAACGTCAGGTATAACTCTGTAATACGCATCGATATAAAGCCCTGTACCTTGTGCTCTACTGGTACCATATCTAGAAGGGTGGAGTTCTTGTATTTGCCAACGTTATACCACAACTTCGTTTTTAACCTATAAATAAAGATAAATTAAAAGTAAAAACATATTGAACATGACTTCATCGTTTAACACAGATTATTGATGACATCATGACACTACTGACTGCAGGGAGGAGGGTGACTCACCGTGTGATGAGATGTAGCAGGGAACTGGTGATGATCACAGCAGCAACACTCAGGCTCAGGATGATCACCACCAAAATAGTGTCGGAAGAAACGCCTGAGGAAGCACAAAATATATGACCTATATGAGGGATACATCCGTGCTCTTCCATGATCGCCAGCCACTAGCTCATTACATTTCTTCATTCACGAGAGAGAATGGCTAAATTGACGGCACGCTGGCATGTCCGTTACCACTAACAAGATGCACAAATATACATATTTTGGGCGGCTATCCGTTAATACTCAGCATACCCGCCTAGACCCGGAGACCTGGACAGGTGGAGATGGAGATGGGTGTAGCTAAGAACAGCAGGAGAAGCAAAGGAGAGGGTCGCCCAATAGATGGGGACCGGAGTTGGCTCAGGGTTTAGAACTTACGGGTGGTGAATGGGAAGTCCTCACTACGTTCACCGTCCAACGACAAGACACTCCTCACGTTGACCACGTAATACGTGCCCGGCTGCAGGGACTCCAAAATGCAATACAGTGTCCCGGACGAAACGTTGACTTCCTGGCGCAGAAAGACAGAGGGTTCAACGAATAAATGGTGTCTAAACCTTTAAGAAAAAATCCAAATACATCCATAGTTCCACAACAACCGATATTGGCAGTATTAGTAACATTGAGTTTACATTGAATCATTTCAATTTTTGTCATTATATTTTTTTAAGGGAGATTCTGATTCTGGTTGACAGGTCAGTGGGGAGACAGAAGAAATTAGAAAGTTATTGACGCGTAGATGAACCGGAGTCTCTGGGGAGTGTGCTCCTACCGTGCCTTCCTCTCCTGGTCTGCGGTAGGTCACCACGGCCGTCATTTCGAAGATGGGTTCTTTATAGTTTGTGTCCCACTCAACCCGATAATCCCCATTTTCTCTTCTCACTGAAGTGACTTTAGGGGCTCTGGGTTTTCCTGGGGTGGGGGTTAGGCAGTACACAGAGTTCACTAAGGAGCAGGTAGGTGTTAGACAGTAGAGAGACCGGTCATTAAGGAGCAGGAAGGGGTTGGACAGGGAATGGAAACAGGTCATGAAGGACCAGGTAGGGGTTAGACAGTACCGAGACTGGTCATTAAGGAGCAGGTAGGGGTTAGACACTGAATATAGAGACAGGTCATTAAGGAGCAGGTAGGGGTTATACAGTACAGAGACAGGACATTAAGAGCAGGTAGGGGTTGGAGTGATTATAGAGACAGGTCATTAAGGAGCAGGTAGGGGTTAGACAGTACAGAGACAGGTCATTAAGGAGCAGGTAGGGGTTAGACAGTACAGAGACAGGTCATTAAGGAGCAGGTAGGGGTTAGACAGTACAGAGACAGGTCATTAAGGAGCAGGTAGAGGTTGGACAGTACAGAGACAGGTCATTAAGGAGCAGGTAGGGGTTAGACAGTACAGAGACAGGTCATTAAGGAGCAGGTAGGGGTTAGACAGTACAGAGACAGGTCATTAAGGAGCAGGTAGAGGTTGGACAGTACAGAGACAGGTCATTAAGGAGCAGGTAGGGGTTGTGTAGATACAGAGTCTAGTATTCCCAATACTTTGGAAATATTTGGAATATCAAGGATTTAGGTCAAGAAAACAGTTTGCATTAAACTCACTGTTTTTGAACACGCTAATGTTTTTGGACTCCACTAGATCCCCAGCTTTCCACAGCGTTGTGTTGTGAATGTCTGACGAAAGAAACAAACTAATACCATGGTGAAGTTAGAAACATATTCTATAATTGATCTTCAACAGATATTGACGATCCGTAAAATAGCCATTACCCCTCCATGTTCATCGAACAACTGCATGTCCATGTCGGATCAGAGTCACGTGTTAACTTGCAATCACGCTCACTGAAAAGAGAATTAAAGCACAATATTTCGGATTTGAATAACGTATTAATAGCGTATGAGCTTTAAAAAAAGAATAAAAAAAAACTACTAGTAGGCCTACTACGTTGGGAAGCATTTCATAAGGTGATGATCATGCCTCGCATCAAAGGTTCGGGACCTACGTGTATCTCTGGGACCCCTCCACCTTGGTGTTGAGGTAATATTCGCTACAGTTTGTCGCGTTGGACGGAGGAAGGAACTGACAGAACATCAGCAGATCGAAGTCGTTGGTGCAGCGAAGATTTAGCGCTGTGCCTTCCAAACAAAAGATACATATTGAACTTTGAAAAAAGTCAGATTAAATACAAAACTCTGCCACCTCACCAAATGTCTCGCTTCAATGTAAATCTTTCTCTTACCATGTGTGACCACAGAAATGCTGTTTAGAAGGAAGAGCCCCAGGTAGAGCCTGAATCCAAAGGACGAAATGTGTAACAACATTACTGCTGTTCATTGGGGTGTGATCTTGGTTCACAGTGGAATCCGCTCCACAGTGCACTACTTGGAGTGTGTTGGGTTGAATGACACAGAAACACAACATGTGCTTCGCTCTGAATGTGGTTATGCTTTCTTGAAGTGCCCCACCTATTTCTTTGGAAAGGGGAAATAGGCCTCCTTCTCACACTCTGTTGAAACCTCAGCAATGGACCAACACTAACAATATATGACAAGATATTCTGTGTGTCCCCATGAGGCAAGGCGTGAATTGAAACCAAATCCTGACATCGATTAAAGCGATTATTTCCTATCACAATTTCCTAATTCCTATCACAATAGGCCCATTACCAGTTCCCAATTTTTTATTTCCTTTATTTCAACAGTTATCTTGACATTTATACACACATACAGATACCAATCCAAACTGCCACAATTAATAAAACTAAACGAAGGGAATAGGAGATGTTGAGGTTCCAGTTCACCAAGGGTCGTAAGACCAACAAAAGCTGAACATAATAAAACCTAACCCTAAACCTAACGCTAACCCTGAACTCCCCAAAACAGCTAGGACTAATCGTAACACGATCTAAAGGAGTGCCCTTCTAACCAATCAGAGGCGAGATTCCCAGACTTCTCCTATGAAAAAAATATAGCATGACGTTGATGGCTTTTCAGACACAAACCGGCGGCCATTGATGTGTCACACCTTTTGTTGCTCTGATTGACTATAGGTCTTTCCAAATGCGTCCAGATGAATTTCTGACTGTTGATAAAGCCCAATCAAAAATGAACGATGAGTGGCTCCAGAAAAAGTCCATTTACGAATTAGTCTTGGGATGTCCGGCCATTTCATTTGGTCATTGTTTAGTAATTGAGCTTGAAAGTATTGGTCATAATGGGAAGACAGCGTTCTGTTTGAAACTTTATCATGCTAGACATGGCAAAAAAAAGACTTAATTAGCTTGGTCACGGTATATACATTGATTTATGGTGCGTTCTGGCGCTCATCCAAACCAATGGGCCGTGGGACTTATCCTGCCTCCAACTAAGAGAGGTGCACTGGAATGCCTGTCGAAAGTGGATCCTCCTACCAGCAAATTCAGGGGAGTTCGACCTACCCCGACCTCACCAAGATTAAGTTTGAGAATAATGGCGGCGCCCGTGGAGCCACACGTCGTGAGAGGTAAAACTTCAACGAATAGGCTATAAACTTAACTTCTCTAGGTGTGGGTTGTTTTAGACACTGCAATTTTAACAGAACTTGTTTTTTATATTATGGCGTCAAATTATGGCTTATTACTACGTTATTATCTGTTAGCATGAAGATATAGCCTATATACCAATTTATCTTACATAGTGATATGCAGCGCTTTTACATATAGAGGTCCAGAATGATTAGATCGATCGCTTTAACTTTATATTAGAAGATCGCTATATCTTCAACCAATTACCCAGTGCTGGACATTATGTAAATCAATGTGTTTGACTAATTGTTAATATTGTAATATGTCCTCTCAGGAGGCTGCGATTTTGGTAGTAGGCTATAGCCTACTCATTTGTTGTGATTAGGCTAGGTGGGAGTTCAAAGGTTAGCGAGTAGCTGTTTGCTCTTTTGATGCATAGCCTAGCCGTTAATTTAACGTTTCCGTATGAGGAAAGATCCAAACCCCTCATGGGACCTTTATAGGCTACCAGCAAGATGTGACCGGAATGCATACTTCCTCAATGAAGCCTGTACGGTCAGCATGCAAATTGTCCTTCCAGGTAGGTCATGGAGCAGTCTATATAATTGTCAGCCATAGAAACATAAGAAAAAGCAAAGACAGAAACTCACCACATCCTCAATTCATGACAGCGTCTGAGGAGCAGGGACCTCCGACAGACTGTCGGTCTGTCTGCTCCTCTGCCCCCGACTCCTGATCCACCAGCCTGCCTCTCCTGCTTCGCCTGCCTGACCTCCCGATCGCCGTCGCATCCCTGTCGGTCTGTCTGTTCACCCGTTCCCTACTGCCCATCTGCCCTCCCGTTGCCGACCTCTGCCTGCTGACTACTCTCTGCCTGCCGATCCTGTGTCTGAATAAACTCTTGGGGCACCGCTGAGTGGCAGAGAGGGACCTCCGCCTGCCACTCCTTCCGCTCCTTTGCCGAAGAGCTCAGGAGAGTCTTCGGGACCGGCCCTCTGGGAGCCGAAGCCAGCCGAGAATGGTTAGCCCTGTTCCAGGGAAGCCGTTCAGTCTCGGACTATGCCATCGATTTCCGCACCAGGGCTCCCATGTGTGATTGGAACCCGGCCGCCCTCCGTGATGTCTTCCTACAAGGGCTGGCTGGGTACATCAAGGATGAGCTCGTTACCTACGACCCGCCGTCAACACTAGTAGTAATTCTTCCTACTCAAGACCACACACCCCAATGGTGTGTGGTCTTTGTATTTCCATGTGGCATCCATCAATGGCCCCTGATAATGTCTTGTATGCCACACTTTGGGTTGAAAGCAGCAGAGGAGTCCTCTCACAATTGGTAGACCAGCTGATAAAAGTTGCAAAAAGCACTTCCACAATACATCTATGGGCTGATGATTGTGGCATGTTAAATTTGTCTGACGTTTCATGAAAACTATTCTGATTGCCCAAATACCAAAAAAAAAGTGCAACCTTTTGCCTCCGAGGAATTGCAGGAGGGCCTGTGTGCTCTTCATTTAGGCCCAGCTGCTTCAGCAGGTAAATAATGTCATCAAACTGGGAGTGGGTAATGCGAAGATGTCATGTGTGTTCATCCATTTGAAATAGTATTTCCCACTCAGTACCAGTCTTGAGAATTTGCTGTGGTGTTTTTTTGGCAAGTATTGCTATTCTGAAAAGGAGAGTTTATGAGTTCCTGAAATACGGACAGAATTTTAAAAAAATGAATACTAGAGTAAAAAGGCCTACAATAAATGCAGATGACATGCAGACAACTTTGAAGTCGGAATTGGTGATTCACTTTTCTCCTTTTATATATTTTTGCTTTATTATGAAACAATATAAATTGCGGAATGTTTCTGTTAATAAAATAGGCATCTTAAGATCAAACAAAACAAAAATAGATGATAATAACAATCATACCAACAACAACACGTTCTCAACTACATGAAAACACTACAAGCAATGAGGGTTTGGTTGCCATGAATGTACCTAGATAGAAAAATGAAGTCAAGTGTATCACATTTTAATCTGGATATGAATATGGTGGTATACTTTCGTTTTGTTTTTGGCAATTCCGACTTCAAAGTTGTATGCAAAACTATTCAGTAACTATGATCTTATGACACTTAGCATCACACAAGCACACACGCGCACACACACACACACACACACACACACACACACACACACACACACACACACACACACACACACACACACACACACACAAAGAAGGTCGGAAAATAGTAGTCAGGTGCTAATGATGACATGCTAAAGCTGGTAAATCCGGCACAATGTCTTTCAAATGCAATTTATTCATTCAAACAATGACAGAGAAGGAGCCAATGTAAGTTATTGACTACGTTAACCAAGGAATACTGTGAGCATGTTTTCCAGCCAGGTGTTTTTGTACATCCTTATCAAAACCAAAAAGTACCGCCGTTTTTTTTCTACATGAACAAATCACATGACGTTACATCCTACACGAAGAAGCTAGCGTGGGGATTTCCCAACATTGGGCTCAAGACCAGACCGCTATTTTTGTTATTCTGTAAATGTAGTAAATAGAAAGAAGCTTCAGTAGAATAGTTCCATAGTGCAGGTTTAACATTAAATGATATAAAGTTATTAACATAAGACACAACCCAGACAGCAAAGAGACGTAGGCCTATATAACAGAAGGGGATGCTGTCCTCTAGCGGCGATGAGGAGATCTTGCAGGCTGCCATTTATAGGTGACACGCTTTAAAGAAGTCATGGTGGTTAACGAGGCTCGAACACTTCCCCTGCTTCAGACGCCGGCTATAAAATAAATAAGAATACGAGAAAAATAACAATGATGATTACCCATTTTAATTTATGTCTCTTAAACAAAACAAATTGCTTGATTAAAAAAATATTAACTTTATTCCAAGAACATGTTTACAAAGGGTAGGAGGAGAATACTCACAGCCAGTTACCAGAGTGTAAGAAGCAAGCGACGTCATCGTAAATGTCTTCATCGGTGAAGGCTTGATGAGGAGAAGGTAGATAGGTTGTCATGGTAAAACCAGTCCTATAACTTTTAGCAAGTAGCCTTTGAATTGTGTTTGTTTCTGTATGTATATATTACTATAATAATAATTACTGATATGATATCTTGTCTTACCCTGGCAGTTGGTCTGGCAGAGGTTCCAGGAGGGCTGAAGGTTTGAGTCGCAGTGCAACCTGTCATTCAGCTGGAACACCCCGTAGAACCGCTCACCTTGCTTGGGTTCGGGGCTTATGGTGGCTTCCTCCTCCTCCTCCTTCTCCTCCTCCTCCTCCTCCTCCTCCTCCTCCTCCTCCTCCCCCTCCTCCTCCTCCTCTTCCTCCTCCTCCTCCTCCTCCTCCTCCTCCTCCTCCTCCTCCTCCTCCTCCTCACTTTCATCTTCCACCTGCTCCTCTTCATCACTTTCATCTGCTTCCTCTTTATCATCGTCTGTAGCGTCAGCCTCGTCATCCTCGTCTCCCTCCTCGTCTGAAACGTTATCCTGGTCTTCCTCCTCTACCTCAGCCTCATCATTTCGGGACGCGTCTTCTTCGAGGGAATTCTCCATCGCAGTCAAATTGAGGGGCTTCTCCGTCGTGGCTTCCATACGGTCTTCCCCGTCTCCCTTCCCTGCCATTCTCTTCCTCCTGGAACCGTGGGTGGTAGACCCAATAGGGGTCTTGGACGTCGTGGGGGACATGGTGGTGGTCATGGACACCGTGGTGCGGTTGGACACCCTGGTGTTGTTTGTGGTTGTGCCGCTTGTTGCTGTGATGGTGGTGGGCATGGTGGTGGGCATGGTGGTGGGCATGGTGGTGGGCATGGTGGTGGGCATGGCGGCGTCGGAGACCGGGGTGGGCATGGGTTTGCGGGTTGTGGGGGTGGGGGTGGGGGTGGGGGCGGAAGTCGGACTTACAGGTTCAGGTTGGCTGATTAATTTCACCAAACCGGTTGTTAGGTTACTCCTCTTCTCCGCATCGCAAATCACTGCAGACAGAAAGACAGACAGACAAACACAGGTACGCAAACAGACAGGCCAACACAGGGAGAAAAACAGATAGAGAGACAGAGACAGACAGACATCAGACCTGCCCAGCATCTAAAAAAATATCAGAATATCTGGATTGAACTTGAAACAACTGACTTACTGACCGACCGACTGACTGACTGACTGAGAGTGTGACTGACTGTCTGACTGATTGACTCACTCACTCACCCATGGATTCAACACCATGGGGGTTTTTCCCCGGACCTGTTGCCAAGGTAACAGGGGGTTGGTCCTGGGGAGCATGACCTTGTCTCACCTCTAGCCAGGATGAGGTTCTTGAACTTCTTCCATTGGGAGGGTAGGATCAGCGCCTCCTCCAGAGCCGTCTTCATCTCACACCTGCTGATCCTCTTGGCCTCCGCTGCCTCACCGCACAGAAGCACCGCCACCACAACGGTCACCGCGGCCACCAGGAGTCCTGCCCGCTGCATTCCTTCACCCAGACGGACACTGATAACGCCTTAGCCAAAGCACACAGTTAAAGCACACCCATAAACCAACTTGGTTTATCATACAATCTTACAGCAAAACCACTCCATTAAAAACTAAAAAAAACTGTTGGAATATCAACGATACAGCATCAAAACTAAATTACATAACCGAATAGTGAAATCACACCATTCAAAAAATGGTCAACACAATTAAAATACGTGTTTAACAACTTAACAAAGTCTAAATATTTTGTGACTACTTGAGTAGTTTTTTGGTTTTACTTGTTTTTAATTGTTTTACTCCCCTACACAATAATTATATTTGGGCAAAAAATATTCTGAAAATTATTATTTCATGTCAGAGCTTTCGATTTTTTGATTGCTGTTGGGATGTAAAGAGAATGGCAACATTCAAAAATAAAATACCTCTCTAGCTTTAAAACAACTAAACTACACCATAAAAACAACGAAACAACATGGTTAAAGCAGCTTAAAAAGGCTTCACCTTTAAAACGGCTAAACTAACTAAATACCCTCGCCTAATCAGACATGTAATACAATACAATGTTATCCTTCATTTGATACAATACTCTATTAAACAACATAATATACACAGTTAAAACCACGAAACAACACTGTTAAAATAACTAAAATGCATTATTAAAACAACTGAAGCCATTCAAACATCTTAATACACCAACAACTAAACAAATCATAACAACAACTAAACTACACCATAAAAAACTTAAAAACGGCCAAATTTCTAAGTGACAATGTTTAAACAACGAAAGAAAGAGAGAATTGGGAAGAAGAGTGGATGACATAAAACAGATGTATTAACACTTAAAACAAGTCCTTACTGTATATACTGGATTTTCTGCGGTGGTCTCTGTGCTAAGATCTTGTTCTTCTTTCTCGTTGTGACAATAAGAAGGGAAGGGTTCATACATATACCTGAGCTACACCTGCCCATGGCCAAACCAGTTTCTCAATTTCTGTCCATCCACTTCCTTCACGTAACACCATTGGAATTTACACAAAAGCGGCTGTTGTCATCGGATCTTCAGAATTTTGCATCATTATGAACCTTTTTTATTTCTTTAAATTTCAATTTCAATCATTTGCATATCCCAAACTCCACATTGCAGTTAACAAGGCATGAAGATGGACACACAAACATCATGCAAACATTGAAATGGAAAGGCTTTCAGAGTTGGGGTGTATTAGATATATAACAAAATTATTCAGCACAGGATTATAATTTATATTATTTGTAGTCAGGTTAGGTATGTCACAAAGGCAGGAGTGAATGTTTCATTTCCATTTTTTTTGTTATTATCTCTGAGAGTCAGAGCTTGTGTTTCTGTGTGTGAGGGTGTGTATGTGTGCGTGCGTGTGCGTGTGCGTGTGCGTGTGTGTGTGTGTGTGTTTCTGTGTCAAAAACACATGACGGTATTGTAAAGAATCTGAATAAAAAGCTTTGCTTGTGCATGTTATCTGGCCTGGTGATGGCAAAGTTGTCTTGGACATGTATGTTACTCTGAAGGTGATGAATGATCAGGGAACAGCTCCCTTGTGGAGGCACAAAGTCACATTTGTCTTGTTGAATGATTGACATTTATAAATAAAGACTCGGAAATACATGAACATGTGAAAATAGTTTAGTCAGTAATGCCACTGATGCTGGTAAGTCAGACTAAACCAAACAAGCAGGTTGAGCGGGTCACTCGCATCCACTAAATGCATCGTCACACATATTTTGATGTCTTACTTCCAAGGGACTTCCCATCAGTGCGTGTGTTCTATATTTAAGCAATAGATCACGACAGGCTGTGGTATGTGCTCATTATACTCTCACTCTCCACCTCATCCCTAACTCTCCACCTCAAGCTGGTGTGTAGTGAGCGTTCTGGCACCGATTGGCTGCCGTGCATCACCCAAGTGGGTGCTACATATTGGTGGTGGTTAGTGAGGTCCCCCCTTCACTTTAGGCGTCTTTGAGTGTTATTAATTATTATTATTCTTCATGTTTAACCTCTGTTTTCCTTTTATTCCTAGTCTGTTTTACATAGTTTTGAATGATGACTATATGCTCTGTAAGGTGACCTTGGGTGTCTTGAAAGGCGCCTCTAAATTAAATGTATTATTATTATTATTATTATACCACTGTTAAGGGGCGTTGTCCGGCCCAGACGCGCAGCGGAGGGCCGGCGACCCCCTTCACAGTGGTATAATGAGCACATACCACTGACTGAAGTGATCTATTGCTTTTATACAACGGTTACTATTATGGCAAAACGAAAGTCATAGACACACTACATTTGAAAAGAAACCAAGAAAGTCAAAGTAGCCGTTTTATTAAAGATTACAGAAAAGTAGTCCCTCCTGGCTGCCTTCAAAATGCACGACGGTCGCTATGCAACACACTTTAGCGTCCCTCCGAGAGAAGGCCCCGGCTAGAGCGATTCGCCGGCAATTTATCCTATGGAGCAGTTCACTCGCCGTGTGCCTAAGCTTTCGTTAGTCTCTCTCTAAATCTGAATGTCCCTTGGTTCTGATCCCTGGAACTGCTCTGCTCTCAGTCCTTTTGGTTTCCTTGTAACAACCCTTTAAATTGTTTTTCTTTGCAGTCCCTCCCACCTTAACTGAACGCCAGCTGTTCCTGGCCTCACTAGTGAGCGTCAAATGTTACACCCCATATCAACATAACCTCATCAATCATTCCTCAGTCCTCTTTATCTGGTCTTTGTTACATAGAATCAGAAGTGAATGGGCGGTGAGTTGGAGACACAGTGTGGTTCTGCTGAGGGACCAGGGGGGCCTGCAGGCCGTAGTGGTGCTGGTAGCTGGTTTCGGGGGGCCTTTGGGGGGCCTGGCTGTGCCGTTGGATCTCCAGGAGACGCAGAACCTGGAGGTCATAGCTCGTCTTGTAGACCTCCTCCTGCTCCTCCTTCTCAGCCTGATGGGAGGAAGGCCTCAAGGCCTGGTCAGAGCTGCAGGGACGTTGAGACATCGACTTTACTGTGTATGCTATATAACAACAGACTTCAGGCCAAATTAAACCTCTGTGTTGGACTAGTCTACAGGCTGTAGGCCTCTACACCGGTGCTTCCATGCATGGCCCTGTGCGTCAGGGATTCTGAGCTGAAGACACGTTGTATAAATGAACATGCGTCGAAAGGGAAATGACGTTGTTGAATGACATTGGTACGAGGACCACTAACTTGGCCTTCAGCGGAGAAGGAAACATCAGCACGGGACACACACTTGGAGGATATTTGCACTAAACGTGGCATAGGAGCAGGTAGTTATTACAATAAAAAAAGAAATTCACTGGATTTGATATTTCCGAGGCGACTCCGCCCTCCCTCTAGTTGTTGTTAGCTAGGATGAGCATTATTATTTCTTGGTAGCTACCCCAGTTTTAATCATCTGCTTTTATTGTGTTCAGCCTCACTGGTCAGTCTCTGTGTAGTGCAGTCTGCTGAAGGGCGAGATGTAATGGTGGATGTATTCAGTGGGTGTCTGCACCTACCCTGAACTTTTGAGGAGAAGGTGAACCCTGCCCAGCTCCCCAGGGTAGAGTCCCCTAACGTCCCTCCCAGCGCGGATAACCCTGCAGCACACAGTCCCCCCGCCCCCTCAGTCAGAGGATATGGAATCATACTGATGTTTTATATAATTGTATTAAAAAAAATACAGAATACATCCTGAAATGTTGAATGTTGAACGCCGAATGGATTGTGCAATATATCACTTTGTTTCAATGAAAAGAAAAAGGGGAAAATAAAATAAAGGATATGTTACTTGACCTTCATCATCTTACTCACTTGATTGCTAGGGTAATGTGTAAAACTTTAAAATCCCTCATGCTATTTACTAGACCACTAGAGTAATGTGTAGACCATGTAAGCGTGTACATTACTTCCTGATGATGCCACTCTGAAGCAATTTGAACCAATCAGAAACAGCAATTTCATCAGTTGTATGTGGTGATGTTCCTGGGTTGATGCCTCTACTGCATGAACCTTCTCCCCGCTCACCTGGGCGTCCAAGGTTCAGCTGAACTGGCGTCCTGTCTCTCTCTAAATTCATGCAGTCTGAGCGCTGCTCCAGAACCCGCCATCTCGTATCAGGAGGGAGTATCTCATTAGAAGGAAAAACAATCCCTGGTTCACATTGCTAGCCTCTTTATGGTTATTTAGATGTATTAACAGTTACTATACTATACTATTACTCTTCTTTAGAATATATGACTCTACGACTATACCTTACTATTACTCTTCTCTACTCCAGTACACTACTCAACTCGACTATACTACTACACCATAATATTTCTGTACTCTTCTACTATACTGACCCTATACAATATCATGCTATTGCTCAGCTCTGCTCTACTACTATACTATACCTTACTTACATTACTCTCCTCTTCTTTACTTCACTCTTCTCTACTCCAAAGGTACTTACACTTTGGGTTATATTTGACCACTGTACTGGATCTAAAATGAGCAAGTCAGTCTCTCTATAATTTATACAATTTATCCCCAGAAAACAGGAAACCCTTTTGAACAAGCACCAATGATAATAGAATAATTGTGCCATTAATATAATGATCTATATAAAATGGATCTTCCAAAGTCTTTTTACATGAAAATAACACAAAAAAGCATTCAGAACAAAACACAAAATACCTTAACAAACTCAGCAGACACGCCTATGTCGTCCAACTGTCGTAAGGTAACTCAAAGCAACAAAGAGCAGTTTTTTTTTTACAGATGAAACCACTTCATGAGTCAGGGAGAGGTGCTGTTACTTGAGAGAGAGACCAGATACTGGCTGCCTCCTGCGGTTGTCACAGTGACTAGGCTGGTGTCAGGTCCACGTCTGACCCGGGGTCAGTTTGGCTGATGTCTTGTGGGTCATGTGGTCTGTCACATGACAGCAGGTGAGTTCACCTTTCCCTGGACATGACCCAGGTTTCACAGAGAGTTTACACTTTCCTTTCACCACTTTTAAACCTTAATCTTTTCAACCTTTCAGAACCTTATGCCTAGACTGTATGGACAATGGGGATTGAACCCAGAACCCTTGGCTCAAATGTGGACACAATAAACCCTTGCAACATCTATATATATGTATATATATTACCACTTTACCACTCACCCTATATATATATATATATATATATATATATATACATACATACATATATATATATATATATATACACACATTGATTTATACATATGATTTATTATTTTTTACATGTGTGTAATGTATATATATATTTTTATATATCTATATATGTATTTGTGTATGTTTGTGTGAATGATGCATACAATGGACAACAAAGAAAAATAACCTATCGGTTTTTTGTACGATATATATTTAAACAAAAACGCAATTTGTTTGAATAAGGCTTTCATATTTCTTGGTAAAACAACCGATGTCTAGCGACATGAACAAGGCCCCGGCGGAACTGATGTATGCCGTAGTCCCCAAACAAAGCATTCATTGATTACGCTCCGTCTGCCGACCACATATTTTGCCCAGCGTCTAGAAGACAGAACAGTGTCAATAAAAGTCCGGACTAGGGTTTCAAGTACGCAAGCCGGTACTTGCGTGGCAATCTCCATGTAACCGGTAGGCCTGTATATAATAAAACACCGTTACTTCTGGCCTTTAGGCCACCATAGCCTGGGTAAATATTATTGAATCCTGACATATGAATCCGGCACATGGTGACAAATAGCAGCAGGAGAAAGGCAGACGACGGCAACAACAAAAGCCGGGGAGCAACAAAAGCGCCTGGATCCCGGAGGAGGAGGATGGAGAGGGGAGTCGTCCCAAATCTGCCCCGTGCGTGACGTCACGAGATTTCCTCCTCCCGAACAAGCGGCAGCTGGAGCCTGGAGCTGGCGGAGCCGCAGAGGGTCCGTCGCTGCAATACATGTCTGGACCGGGTACCACAGTCAGGCACGATGGATACACCACCACCACCGTCTCTCCTCAGTTTCTACCGCTGACTGCACCGACCACCGCTACATCCCGAGGTCGCCTGCCGCGGCGGATGCTCTAGCGGCCGAGAGAGACAAGAGGTGGGAGGAGGCGTCCCCGCCGTTCTTCTCCGACTAGCAGGTAAAATATCCCCGATAATAGTCAAGTACAATTCAACGGCGACGAGGTACTATCCTCCATCTCGGGTTGGGGGTTGGGGGGTATAACCTCTTCCCGTTCTTTTTAGGCTTTTAGGGGCACCAGAGGAGGGGCGCTAATGGGTGGGATAGCTGCAGTTAGCATGCTAGCTACTTACAAACGCGATAGCAAATCGCGAACGCACGATATCGTTTGTAAGTTTGGGGATGCGGTGCTTGGATGCTGCTGCTTCTACCATGGACCGGGGTGGCGACGTCTGGCCGCCACCCGGCCCTTCTCTGTCGCGACCGCCACTCCTCCCTCCCCAGAACGCCATGTCGCACCGAGTCACGATAGAATGCGTTGCGAAAGCGGCGCGGTATTTTTATTTAAATTAAGATAAAAGACATCACGACAAGGCTCGCGAGTCCCTGTCAGTTGGTGACCGTGCTACCGCCAGCTAGCCAGCTAGCATCCCCGCTAGCAGGCTAGCTAGCTGGCTGGCATCACCCTAGTTGCTAATCCATCATCACAGGCCAACTCACTTCTTACACAGTAATTTATATGCATACCATGTGACATTGTCGCCGATATATTCACGGCTATTGTGTTTTTGAATGATACGCATTCTTCGCCGTTATCCGCGTTTCTTATCCATGAACGATTATTATTGGGTACGCCAAGCGGATGTTATTATGTAACAAATAATGACACCACACGCCCTTGAAACAAAAGCTGTTGTTTCAACATTTATATTGATGTGGGTTCTGGGCCCCGATCGTGTCTGGTAAAAAAAAAGAGAGTCTGGACTTGTGTGGCCAGTGGGACTCGAACCTATCGGCGTTTTTCGCCCTCAGAAACGCACCGCCTGGTTTAGTCAGCCATTGTTTTTGTTGTCATTGGAGGGTTCCCCATTTGTCCCGACCCTGTGTGGCCTACACCATTTTGTACTGTTAAATAATAACATTTGTTTCCTTTCTGTCTGGACTGGAGGTTGATTGAATTGAATTGCATGGTGCTTTTCTTATTTTTTAGGACTAAAAACAATTTGGCCTACAAGCAGAAAGGTTGTGTTTTAGGGTGGAAATTGGCTTCTCATCTACATTGAGACATTATAACAAAAAATGGGAAATAATAAAACTATTGTTCATTACAGTTGTTAGCACTTATAGTTAATGAGAACAGAGCTTCATTACTATGGATAAGATCTTTTTTTTGTTATCTGTTCCCTCATCAAACAGCTGTCTGTCAGGCAGACAGAGTTGGGGAGATTAGAACAAGGGAGAAGCAGAGTGCATCAAATGGATCAAAATGATGTTCCTAACATTATTATGTTTGATATTTTGTGATGAAGATATAGCTAAAAATATACATATTCAAATGTAATTTATGCCTTATGTATGAAAAGCCGTATCAGCAAGTCAAAGATTCATTCCAATTGGGAAAATGAAAGAGAAAAGACAATTTGCATTGTGCAATTGAAGTATTATACAGTGTTCACCTTTTACCTGGTGATTTTAAGGGGCAGCATAGTCAAGTGGCTAGGCATTCTTTCAGGCCAAAGGTATTGGGTTCGATCCCCAGTCTAACTGTAGGCATCATTGAGCAAGATACCCATACCTGCTCCTTAATGTCTTGTATCTAAATTCTGAATAAATAAACTCTGAGTGAATGACTAAATAATAAGAGTGCATTCGGAAACATAGCTTCTGCATTCTGAAGAAAGCTCCTGAAGGTCAAGCGGTTGCTGTAGTTTGTTTGTATTAAGATAGTCTAAATATCCTCCTCAAATGCAGAGAGGACACTACCACGGTGAGGTACAGAGAGAAGCATAGATAGATGTATATGGATATACAACTGGTCCAAGTTGGTCTAATAGCGGGATATTGTTTGATTAACTCATCCCTATCCCAACAATTGCTTGATTTGGTTCTAATACTGTGAATGTTACAATTTATTTTAGCATCTACATCTCTCTACATGGTCATCTTGCATACATCTGCGGTACTATACATTTCCCTTTACATTTTATAATAGGACTTGTATTACATCAAAGCACTTTTATGTTGAATTGATGACGGATAACAGTGAGAGAGGATTGAAAAGAGAAAAGCAGGCACATTCAGAGAGAGAGAGGGAGGAAGACGAGAGGATAGATATTTGGCTAGATTTCGCTAACCCTCCATACATTGCTGCTCTAAATGCATATATAAACTGTTTTGAAATCACAATTGGAAGCAAACTTAAACTAGTGCAAGTCACCGCAGAGAAATTACTGATTTGGGTTAGCTGCTCTAGTCTAAAGGATCATTTTGTGAGAGGTAAATACCTTGATATGGGCTGTGGTTACTCACCAGGTACCGTTCCAATACCAGTGTGTACTCTACCTGTCTCCCGCCCTACTGTCTGCAGTGGACAGTAGTTCAGTACACAAGTGCTTGAGCAGGGTGTGTTGTGTGAGGCAGGGCAGGGAGGGGGCCAGCTAGCGAGCAATGAGAGGGAGGGAGGGGGCTAGGCAGGGAAAGATGGAGGGAGCTGGGGGGAGGGGAGCTAGCTAGCTAGCTAGTGAGAGGGAGTGAGGGAGGGAGGGAGGAGGAAGGGAGGGAGACGGAAGCATGTTCTCATTTCTAACAATGGTTCCCTGCTGGTGTGTAGTTTTTGGTGAGAGGAAAAGTTCTCACCCTGGGCTTGAAACTCCCTCCTCTCTCCTCTCCATTCCCTCCTCCTCTCCTCCCTCCTCTTCCCCCCCTTCTTCCTTTCTGCTCTCACTCCTTCCTCCTCTTCCTACTTCTTACCTCAAACTGGCACTTCTCTCTCTTCATCTCCGCTATTCCCCATTACTCTATTCCAATTTCCATGTATTTACTGTAATTTATCCAAAGTGACTTGCAGCAAAGTCAGATTCATGGCACAGGGGTTGTTGGGGTGTCCTAGCTGGGAGTCAAAGACCCTAACTATTTCTCTTTTTCTTTCATTCCAGGCTGAGCATCCAACAGAGCACCTCCGGAAACAAGAGAAGAGAAATAACATAATAGAAGAGAGGGAGAGGGAGAGAGAATACAAAGAGGGAGAGAATAAGAAGGAGAGAGAAAGGGAGGGAAAGAAAGAGAAAGTGAGCCAAGCACAGGGGACAAGGATTCTTAACTCCCCTCACCTGCAGACGAGAAGAGAGAGAGAGAGAGAGAGAGAGAGAGAGAGAGAGAGAGAGAGAGAGAGAGAGAGAGAGAGAGAGAGAGAGAGAGAGAGAGAGAGAGAGAGAGAGAGAGAGAGAGAGAGAGAGAGAGAGAGAGAGAGAGAGAGAGAGAGAGAGAGAGAGATCTCTAAGGAAGGGTGTGAGAAAGAACGAGGGACAGAGAGGGAGAGGCAGGTGGCACATAACTAAGGAGGAGGGTTTTAAACCTAGGGGACAACAGAAGACCAGACAGCTGAGGCAGCCAACCCAGCCTTTACCTCCAACCACTGCCCCCCATCATATCTCCCCTGACCCCCGCAAACTCCCTGGTCACACGGCAGGACGCGTGACCAGGTGGGGGATCCGTGACCAGGTGGGGGATCCGTGACCAGGTGGGGGATCCGTGACCAGGGGGCCGTCACCATGAGCGACCAGAACGTGGTGAAGGAGGGCTGGGTGCAGAAGAGAGGTGAGATGCTTCTGGTTTCTGCTGGCAGTGCTGCTTCAAGAGCAGGGTCACAACTCAGTTTACCTTTCAACTTTGTATACATAATTTAAAAAATAACTAATACATTTGAACTTTATACACATTCATTAAAAAAAGAACTCAAAACATTTAAAATTCACCCTTACTTAATCACATTTTTGGAGTAATGAACTAAGACCTCAACAGTAGATGCCCATAATCTGGGGAAATGCAAAAATACTTGGTCAGTTCTTGGTCATTACTGGGTCTGAACTTGATGCTCCCCCATGGTGTGAAGTGGCAGGCAGCAGCAGGAAGTTCTCTGGGAGCTCAGAGAGGATGACCTCAGCGCTGGGTTCCTTCCTCTGCTGGCCAACACCAGACCTGGGATTGTTTAGTCTCTCATAATAGATGCTGAACCCGCCACCCACCAAAACCCTCCTCCCATCCTAATCCCCCTCCACCCACTCTAACATTCCTCCACCCAACCAAAACTACTTCCACCCATCCTAAACCACCTCCACTCACCCACCCTAACCCTCCTCCAAAAACTACACCCTAACCCCCTCCCACCCTAACCCTCCTCCACAACCTACACCCTAACCCCCTTCCACCCTAACCCTCCTCCACCCACCCTGACCCTCCTCCACCCACCCTAAAGGCCTGATTCCACCGGACGCGTTACGGCTGCGGCACGTCTTGGCCGTGGTCACCGCCGCAGATAGGTTCCACTCTAATCAATGAGACCATTTCCACCGGGCGCGGCTGCGGAACGTCTCAGCAGCGTCCCAGGAGCGGCTCGCCGTGCCGCAGCACTATCATTCCGTAGCACTTCTATTTTTGCCGCAAGCCGTTGCTGAACCGCGTCAATTTCAACAGAGCAGATCGAGCAGGGCAGGAAGTGAAAAAGTAAAAGCCATAGAGCATCCGGTCAATTTTCTAAATAAAACACAATACTCAGCTCATGTAGCCTATCACAACGTCATTTATGTACCAAATCATCCTTTTTATAAGGGCAATGGCCGGAAGGACAAAGCGTGGCATTTAATAGCAGTCGTTTTGGGAGTGGAAGTTGAGTACATTAGGTTTAGGATTATCGTGTCATCTCGTGATCTCGCGTGAATACGGCTGGCTCGCAACGCACGTTGCGCTGCCGTAACGCGCCCGGTGGAAATGCAAGCAGGGCAAAGTCGCAGCCGTTCCGTGCCGCAGCCGTAATGTTGCCGTAACGCGTCCGGTGGAATCCCCGGGTAACACTCCTCCACCCACCCTGACACTCCTCCACCCACCCTTACACTCCTCCACCCACCCTGACACTCCTCCACCCACCCTAACACTCCTCCACCCACCCTGACACTCCTCCACCCACCCTTACACTCCTCCACCCACCCTAACACTCCTCCACCCACCCTTACACTCCTCCACCCACCCTGACACTCCTCCACCCACCCTAACACTCCTCCACCCACCCTGACACTCCTCCACCCACCTTGACACTCCACCCACCCTAACACTCCTCCACCCACCCTGACACTCCTCCACCCACCCTGACACTCCTCCACCCACCCTGACACTCCTCCACCCACCCTGACACTCCTCCACCCACCCTAACACTCCTCCACCCACCCTGACACTCCTCCACCCACCCTGACACTCCTCCACCCACCCTAACACTCCTCCACCCACCCTAACACTCCTCCACCCACCCTAACACTCCTCCACCCACCCTAACACTCCTCCACCCACCCTAACACTCCTCCACCCACCCTAACACTCCTCCACCCACCCTAACACTCCTCCACAACCTACACCCTAACCACCACCCACCCTTACACTCCTCCACCCACCCTAACACTCCTCCACCCACCCTGACACTCCTCCACCCGGCCTTACACTCCTTCAACCGTCCTTACCCTGCTCCACCCACCCTAACCCTCCTCCACCAACCTCCACCCTAACCCCCACCCACCCTAACACTCCTCCACCCACCCTAACCCTCCCCCACAACCTCCACCTTAACACCCCCCCAACCCAACACTCCTCCACCCACCCTAACTCCTCCGCACACCCTAACTCGTCCACCCATCCATTCCCTCTTCAAACCAACCTAACTATCCTACACCAACCCAAACCCCTCTCCACCCTTGGACTACTCCACCCATCCTAACCCCCCAACCCCCCACCACAACCCTTCACCCACCCTTTTCCCCCAAACAACCACTCAATCCATCCTCCACCCTTACATTTACTTGGTATATATATGCATCAAAGCATTGGAGTTGATGATATCACCATGGCCAGAGTGAAGTTTGATCCATTCTTGTGTGATCTTCAAATATCTGCTTGGCTATTTAAAGATCGTCTGTGCCTTGTTGTTGAGCTCCTTCAGGCGATGTCTAACTTTTAGAAGTAATTCGGCTTTTGGTTTCCAAGATGTGACAGGAGACCCATGTTTGGAGCTATTTTGAGTGTTTTTAAACGCACAAATGAATACGAAAGGATGATATTCAGGATGTCTGGACATTTTGTAATGACGAAAGAATAACCTTGTATTTGAAATGCATATTTTTGTCCTTCAAAGGGCCTAGGGGGGTCTCTGTGTCTAAGGTTGGCCTGTGAAGCCCTGAGTGGACTGTAGCCGTGATTAAGGGCTAGTCTAATAAAATGAACTCGACTTAACTACTCCGCTGTCCCACGCTGACCTTCGCTGTCGCCTCATTGGTTGATTGCGGTGGTGATTTTGGAACAGAACAGAACACGCTGTGTGAACCAAATCACTCTGGATTAGAGTGGAAAGCTAAATATAGGACTTTAATGATTGAACTGCATTCAGACACGCAAAGACAAGCTGTTGCTCAAGTTCTGGTACCAAACACCAGCAGCCCACGGTCATGGTGCTATGTACCAGAGCAGGAGGTTCCCCCATCACTGAGGGCTGTTTCCTCTGCTTCAGGCCTGAGAAACCATCTCTCACTAATGTTTATCTTTCCCGTTGAGATAATGATCAATTGAAAACATTTAGTTCTAACATGTATCTGAAGGAGAAGCGTTCTAACCAACAAACAGGACTGCATGTGTGAGTAGGATAGCCTAGTCGTCCAGGTGTTTGACTCTCAAAAAAGTTATGGGTCCAAATCCCAATGTCTGCAGTCTACCTGTATACATCCAAGAGTAGGTTTACTAACTCCTACCTGTAGGACTCCTAGAGCCAGATGCCCCCTAGCTCCTACCTGTAGGCCTCCTAGAGCCAGATGCCCCCTAACCCCTACCTGCTCATTAATGCATTGTCTTAAGAGAACATCTCTTGTTGTTTTGGATAAAGGTGTCGGCTAAATTACTTGCTCGTGACTATTATCGAATGTGACCGGTACCAGTCGACGGCAGGCTAGATCCAGAAGATGTGGACGGAGGCCTGGGTACAGCAGTGTTTAACCCTCCTATCTTCCTTTGTCCTCGGAAGGAGAGTACATAAAGAACTGGCGGCCGCGCTACTTCCTGTTGAAATCGGACGGCTCGTTCATCGGCTACAAGGACAAGCCCCAGGACGCAGACCTGGCCTACCCCCTCAACAACTTCTCTGTAGCAAGTAAGAGACAATCTCTTCTTCTGGGTGTCATGGCGCAAAGTACAGGACAGTAGAAGGAAAACAAAATGACCAACAAGGATCCATCTCAGAAACACTAACCTCTCTTCCTCCTCTTCCTCCTGTCAGAATGTCAGCTGATGAAGACGGAGAGGCCGAAGCCCAATACCTTCATCATCCGCTGCCTCCAGTGGACCACCGTCATCGAGAGGACCTTCCACGTGGACTCTCCCGACGAGAGGTGAGTCCTCCTCCGACCCAGCCTCAACACCCTGGTCCCTCCCCCCAGCCCCTCTGACCCCCCCATCCCCCCCCCCCAAACCTTCAGAGCCCACCAACCACAACCCTGGCCCCTCCCCCAACCCTTCAGAGCCCACCCACCGCCACCCTGGCCCCTCCCCCAAACCTTCAGAGCCCGCCCACCACCACCCTGGCCCCTCCCCCAACTGTTGAGAGCCCACCCACCACCACCCTGGCCCCTCCCCCAACCCTTAACCACCCATCATCACCCTGGCCCCTCCCCCAACCCTTCAGAGCCCACCCACCACCACCCTGACCCCTCCCCAAACCAGGCCTACCACCACATATATAGAAGATAGGTTTTGTATACGTGTATAGTACTATGGACGTAGGTTTTATTTATCTATGTAAAACTTTAAACATTGCTTTAATATACATTTGATATATGTACACAAACCCTCACAGAGACTGTAGGGGACATGACATTTTAAACTCTAACTTTGAGTGACACGTATCAAAACACTGATGTCACACAGAGTGACATCACTATTTCTGAGTCCTGCGGCAATGTCGACCCTCACTTAGCATCTCCCAGCCCCCCCCCTCCACCCCTCCACTTGCATTCTGTCCCTTCTGTCCAATGGACGCAACAAATGTCAATCAAAAGCCAATGCTGATCTGCTGCTGTGTGTGTGATTGGTGCTCAGGGACGAGTGGGCGGAGGCCATCCAGATGGTGGCAGAGTCGCTGGCCAAGCAGGAGGAGGAGGGCATTCTGTGCAGCCCCACCTCCCAGATTGAGAACGTCAATGAGGAGGAGATGGACACCTCCATCAGCCAGCACAAACGGAAGGTGAGCGTTCAGACACATCTGAGCTGGTCTGCCATCAGACTTGTGGTGTTAATCTAAAGTCTGACGGGTGCGACTAACACACAAATAATGTCAGGAAAACAGTATAAAATGAGAAATCTATAAAAAGAACCGTAACTAACCAATCAGAATCAAGTATTCATCAAAGCCTTGTGATAATAATTTTAACCAAAGTTCTCCACCTCACCAGACAATGAACGACTTTGACTACCTGAAGCTGCTGGGGAAGGGGACGTTTGGGAAGGTCATCCTGGTCAAGGAGAAGGCCAGTGGCACCTACTACGCCATGAAGATCCTCAAGAAGGAGGTCATCATCGCCAAGGTCTGAATACACCTCACACACCTCTCTCTCTGGTCTACACAGACCTCATACAACTCACTCTGTCTGGTCCACACCCACCTCACACACCTCTCTGGTCAGACGGAAAGCCAGGTTAAGCTGAGGAGGTGGGAGTTCCTTCTCAACGTTTCTTCCCTCTGTGTTGGGGGAGATTTCCCTTATGTCCTTAAGTCCTGGTTAAGGGCTATACTAATGTAATATACATGTATACAATGTACTTCACATGTTCCCTTCATTGGTACCTACCCCATGTTTTCTTCTACTGATAGCAGCAGATTTCCCCTGAAGCTTGTATCCTATTTGTCTAAAACCTAATTCTAATCCTGTGATTTCATCCTCTCTTTCATTGTCTATCCCTCTCTTTCTGTCTCTCCGTCCGTCTCTTAGGATGAAGTGGCTCACACACTTACAGAGAGTCGTGTTCTTAAAAACACCAGGCATCCTTTCCTGACTGTAAGTAACACCCACCCAACACACGCTAACCCCAACAACTACCCATTAAACCAAACACCTATCCCCACTAACCCCTACCCTTAACCTTACACTGAACCCTTACCCTTACCCTTCACTCTTACTGGCCATTAAAACATCAATGGAAGCAGATTTTTCTGATTTAGTCTCCAAATTGAATACATTACCTACTCGACAATGATTCAGCGCAATGAGGATAGTGTAATGTATTAGGTTCATCTGTCCTTTGAAGAGAGTGTAATGGTGATATGTTCAGTGAGGAGAGTCTAATGTGCTATGGTGATATGTCCTGTGAGGACAGTGTAATGGTGATATGTCCTGTGAGGACAGTGTAATGCTGATATGTCCTGTGAGGACAGTGTAATGCTGATATGTCCTGTGAGGACAGTGTAATTCTGATATGTCCTGTGAGGACAGTGTAATGGTGATATGTCCTGTGAGGACAGTGTAATGGTGATATGTCCTGTGAGGACAGTGTAATGGTGATATGTCCTGTGAGGACAGTGTAATGGTGATATGTCCTGTGAGGACAGTGTAATGCTGATATGTCCTGTGAGGACAGTGTAATGCTGATATGTCCTGTGAGGACAGTGTAATGGTGATATGTCCTGTGAGGACAGTGTAATGGTGATATGTCCTGTGAGGACAGTGTAATGGTGATATGTCCTGTGAGGACAGTGTAATGGTGATATGTCCTGTGAGGACAGTGTAATTCTGATATGTCCTGTGAGGACAGTGTAATGGTGATATGTCCTGTGAGGACAGTGTAATGGTGATATGTCCTGTGAGGACAGTGTAATGCTGATATGTCCTGTGAGGACAGTGTAATGCTGATATGTCCTGTGAGGACAGTGTAATGGTGATATGTCCTGTGAGGACAGTGTAATGGTGATATGTCCTGTGAGGACAGTGTAATGCTGATATGTCCTGTGAGGACAGTGTAATGCTGATATGTCCTGTGAGGACAGTGTAATGGTGATATGTCCTGTGAGGACAGTGTAATGCTGATATGTCCTGTGTTTGTGTAGTCCCTGAAGTATTCCTTCCAGACCAAGGACCGGCTCTGCTTCGTCATGGAGTACGTCAACGGCGGGGAGGTGAGCGACCAGAACCCAGGCTTCTGATTGGTTCAAAAAGATGTCCCCTGATGGTCTGCATGCTGATTCTGTGTTCCCCCTCTCTGCCCCGCCCAGTTATTCTTCCACCTGTCAAGAGAACGTGTGTTTTCGGAGGACCGGACCCGTTTCTATGGCGCCGAGATCGTGTCTGCCCTCGACTACCTACACTCCGCCAAGATCGTGTACCGCGATCTGAAGGTACACACACACACACACACACACACACACACACACACACACACACACACACACACACACACACACACACACACACACACACACACACACACTCCACACCTACTCACAGGAGTGGCTGTCAAACACACGCACTAACGCATGCCGTCTGTAACCATTGGCCGGTGTTTAGAGACGAGCGTCTGAGCTGTCTCGGTTTATAAATAACAGACTAAATATAGCGCTCATTTGAAGAGAGGCGCCGGCAGGAACAAAGGGAGACGGTCCACTCTGGCGATCTCCAGGAGCAGACAGAGACGAGCGTCGCAGCGGGACGCTGCACGAGCTAGAGGCGGTCGTGAGTAGAAAGAATAGCGTGTCTGGGTACTAGCGCGGCGTGGCTGCCTTGCTATCCTCCGTGGAGGATCTGCTCATCATAGGAGCGCCGCGTCGACACAGAGGCCATCTGCTCAGACCTGTAGCGGTACGCTAAAAACAGCTGAACCCGTACCCGCAGTCATTGTTCTCGCACCATAGACTACACTTTGATCACAACAATTCACAATATGTCATGACTCACTCTCTCACTTGCTGTCGCACACAACTCAAGGGTGAACTTGGGTGAATGAGTAATTGAGTGTTAATTTATGAAGTTTATTTCAGGGAGTGTGAACCTGTGAAGGTGTGATTGTACCACCCAAATTAATACGGGTTATGAATATGGAGACGCTGGTCTGATCGTGTGTGTGTGTGTGTGTGTGTGTGTGTGTGTGTGTGTGTGTGTGTGTGTGTGTGTGTGTGTGTGTGTGTGTGTGTGTGTGTGTGTGTGTGTGTGTGTGTGTGTGTGTGTGTGTGTGGTGTTCTAGCTGGAGAACCTGATGCTGGATAAGGACGGTCACATCAAGATCACCGACTTCGGTCTCTGCAAGGAGGGCATCACGGACACAGCCACCATGAAGACCTTTTGTGGAACACCAGAATACCTGGCCCCAGAGGTCAGAGGTCACACACACGTGAACAACCTCTGCTAATTATTTCCGCATTAACCTTAAGGAAATGTCTGACGAGATCAATGCCATTCCTTGCATACCTAATACCTCTGGGCGCCAGCAGTGTGATTCCCGGCATTTGAATGCTCACGCATACCTCACAGTCCACACAGTCTTAATAATAAATAATACAATAAACAATCAAGAACCATGCAATTACCTTTTAGGGCATTTAGCAGACGCTTTTATCCAAAGCAACTGACAGTGAGTACATTTTTCAGAAGAAACATGTCAATCAAGACATGCAGTCAAATTAGTTTAACCATTTATTTGATATAAACACATGATACATTAATGTTTTTCCTTCATATAACGTGAGATAATCCAAAAAAAATTCTAGACAGTAGAAAATATCGTGGTATGAATTTTAGCCCATGTCACCCACAACCTGGGGGTAAGGGCATCTAGCTGGGAGTGAGGGCCTGTACGCGTTCTGACCTGCCAACGCTCTGCAGGTTCTGGAGGACAACGACTATGGTCGGGCGGTGGACTGGTGGGGTCTGGGCGTGGTGACGTACGAGATGATGTGCGGCCGGCTGCCCTTTTACAACCAGGACCACGAGAAGCTGTTTGAGCTCATCCTCATGGAGGACATCAAGTTCCCCCGAACGCTGTCGTCTGACGCCAAGTCCCTGCTGTCCGGCCTGCTCATCAAGGACCCCAACAAACGGTACACACCACACTCCACATAACGTCTACACAACATACACACAACATATACACAACCATCAAGGTGGCTGCTGTCTGGCCTGCCAATCAATGACCCCAGCATACGGTACAATACAATACTGTATACGAAGATGCAAACAATGCAACAAACGATACACACATGCAGAACACACCAAGGACCCCCACATACAGACTGAAAACAGAACCAATCTCTCTCTCCCTCCCTCCCCCTCTCCCTCTCTTTCTCTCTCTCCTCCCCCCTTCCGCAGGCTGGGTGGGGGTCCAGACGATGCTAAGGAGATCATGCGCCACAGTTACTTCACCCTCGTCGACTGGCAGGACGTCTACGACAAGAAGGTAGCATTGTGACATGGGACCATGCGTCATAGATTCATAATCAGATTTCTTTATTGTCCATCAGGTTAGGCAGAAAATCCACTTTTAGTCTGGACTCTGTATAAAGAAAACATTAAAAACGACAAAATTCAAAACAACACAGTATAACTTTTAAGTAAGAAAACAAAGTGCGATGTTGGTGAAGCGGTAGGGACGATGAACTGCAGGGAGCACACAGTTCTGTTAATATTGTGATTCTATACTAATTGCATTGTAGCCACCTTATGGCGCATTTCCACCGGAGGGTTCGGTTCGGTTCGCAAAGGTGCAGCACGGTTCGCGTTTCCACTGCCAACAGTGGGTGTGACCCGGACTGAGCCGTACTGAGCCGTACTCGTTTCCAGTACTCCTCCGTTGGGGTACTGAGACGCCTGAAAGGGTGCCCGCAAGATCAAGCTACACGCGCCCTCCGTTGATTGGTCTACAGAATCGCCACTTTCGGGGTGATACGGGGATAAAAACAAACAAACAGTACCCGTGAGGTATTATTCTGGACAATGGACATGTCACGCAAAACTTTAGCTTGGGCGAACAAGGAGGTGGAGACGTTCCGAAACTGTGGCTGGACAACTTCGATGGTAGCTCTTGGTTTAATGTGTCCCGTTCCTCTTTTCCATTGTTTTTATTGAGCAGGCTACAGTGTGTCGCGCTGCTATGATGTCACGTTGTTTAGGTAGCTGCCACGGCAATCGACATCCGGCCTACCATAAGGGTACTGTCGGCGGTGGAAACACAACCTCGGAACTGAGCTGGGCTATATTGCCCCCTCCCTACCGGAATGAGGCGAACCGAACCGAACCGCACCCTCCGGTGGAAAAGCGCCATTGATGTCAACCATTCGATTAACGTTATGAGGCCCGGACGCCGACATTGCTTTGTTTTGATCCACGATCCAAAAGCAACAGAATCCAAACGCCATGGGCTTTCTACATTTCTACACCTGAAACACATCTCCATGGTTGCAGGAGTCAGAGGGTCCCGTCTCTGGTAGCGGACTATACTCCAAACGCCCAACCATTGACCGTTATAGAGCGTCATAGAGTGTCTTTCAGGGGCTAGTCTAGCCACCGTGACATCATGGCAGCGGTGACATCACTCTGACCCGTTTCCTGTCCCCTAGCTGGTGCCGCCCTTCATGCCGCAGGTGTCGTCAGAGACGGACACGCGCTACTTTGATGAAGAGTTCACCGCCCAGACCATTACCATCACTCCCCCGGAGAAATGTAAGATCCCCCTGTTGGCTGCAATAATATCATATGTTTCTACATATATAAATCATTTATACATCATATATAAATCATCTATACATAATAATATATTTATAGATTGAGGCGGTCCTCCTCATGTTGTAAGAACAGTTTAATAATCTAACAAGTGTTTAAATTGGTATATTAAGATATTAAGGCCCAGGATGGTCAGCATCTGTCTGACTTTTGCTCTCTCTCTCTCTGTCTGTCTCTTACTCTGTCTCTGTCTCTTTCCCTCTCTCTCGCTCAGTTGACGAGGATGGGATGGATGCGGCGGACAGCGAAAGGAGACCTCACTTTCCCCAGTTCTCCTACTCTGCCAGCGGACGGGAGTGACCCCTCCTCCCCCTGCTCCAGCACTCCCCCGTCCCCTTCCCTGAGCTCCTACACCCCCCCCCCCATCTGTGGCCATTTTGAGGAAAACACGTAGCCATTTTAGGAAGAAGAAAAAACGAAAAGTGTCCCCTCTTTTTCTCCTCCTGCTCCTCTTCCATGGGGAGAGTCTGTCCTCCTCGGGGGATAGTCTTTCTTGGGACTTTAAAAGACGTTTTGCACAGTGGGATGGACGCGCTGTCGGCCCACACTAAACACCACCACCCCCACCACCACCAACAACTAAAACAGATTCACAACCACACCGGGAACCGTGCCCCACATGTCCAGCAACATTTACCCCAAGAGACCACCTTCAGTTCTGTTTCCGCAGCACTGCTCGCGTGCATCCATCCATCGCCTCATCTCCCTCTATGTCCTCTTTCCTCGTTACCTCTGTCCTCATCTTTCTCCATCCCTCTCTCCTTTTCTCCCTCTCCTCTCCATCCGTCTCTCCTCTATCCTTCCTTTCCTCCCTCACTCTTTCCCTTCCTCCCTCTCTCCTCCATCCTCTGTCTCCTCTCCCTCTTGTCTTGCTCTTCACTCCCTCTCTCTTCCCTGTCTCCCCCCTCTCCCTCCAAATATTTATGTGTTTACTGTGTTCCACTTGGTTGGAGAGGGACGTCTGAGAGAGGAAAACCAAATATGTTGCCTTACGTGTGCAGACGGACGGGGCGGGCTCGTATTCAGTTCCATTTTAATTCTGATGGTTTGTGTTGTCGTTGGGGTGGGTGTGGGGGGGAAGGGGGGTTAAATGTCATTCCTATTTGGGAGTAAGTGCATGGCTCGTGATTCACTCCGAAGGAAAAAAAAAGAAAGAACATTCATACGACCACAGAAAAACAATTTCCTTTTTTCATACATCGCCATGGTAGCACACATTCTGCGATCCCATGGCAACAAGGACCACTGTCGACAAGAAGGCAACCACAACCACTGTCTACTAGTAAACAACAGAAAGAAAAGGAGATCGCCTCTCGTCCCCTTTTCATCCTCAGAGTTCTCTCTCCTCTTCTCTCTTTTTCTGTTTTTTTTGGGGCAGGTTTATTATTTTTCATTTCCTTTCTGCAAACAAACCAGGAACACTAAAATACTGCCAGAAGACTGCATGGATCACCTCGCTCCACTGAGCACAAACCGCTGTTCCACTACGCCACCGCCCAGTGCTCAGACAGTTGAGCTCAGAAGAAGAGGAGGACGAGCCAGGTGTCACTCTCTGCTGTGCTTCCTGCTCTGTCCTCTCGTAGCGATACCGCTAGCAAGGCTATCACACTACTAGTAAGGCTAGCACGGCTAGTAGTGCTAGCATGACTAGTAAGGCTAGCCCCGCTAGTAAGGCTAGCACACTTTTAGTAAGGCTAGTACAGCTAGTAGCGCTAGCAAAACTCGAAAGGCTAGCCCTGCTACTAACACTAGCACTGCTAGTAAGGCTAGCCCTGCTAGTAGCGCCAAGATGGACGCTCACACAGCAGGAGGCTGCTTCTGTTCGGGCTGAGAGGGCAACCTCATGCTGTTACTTATCTCATACATGGTGCATCGTCCCACACACTCCAGAAACACACATTCCAGAAAGACCAGAAACGCACACTACAGAACACTCCAGAAACATACACAGGAAGGGCATCCAAGTGGAAACGGAGGCAGAGAGAAGACTTACTAAATGTAGATTGATATTCTCAGTGTTAGCCAGTATTGCTATATCCTCATAGACATACGCTAGCTAGGGTAGCCTAGCTAATCCTCATACACACTACATTAACTAGCATAGCCTACCTAGTTATGATGCACACAGAACACTACGTTTGCAAGTGTAGCCTAGCTAGTCCTCAAACACGCAACACTGTTAGCTAGTGTAGTCTTGCTAGACCAACACACATGCACAGACACACACTACATAAGCTAGCAGAGCCTAGCTAATGCTCATACACAAAACACTATGCTTACTAGCCTAGTTTAGCTAGTCCTCATATGCATAACACTACGCTATGCTGGTTAGCGTAGCCTCGCGCCCTAGTCAAACAGAACCGTGAGAGTTGATGAGGCGTTTGATCAAAGGAAGGTTCTGGAGGTTTGCTGGTCTCACTGCATCCTCCTTACTGGTCCCAGATATCGCACTGTGGTTTGCCAACCATTTCATTAGTTCATTGATCCCAGTTGGTTCACTAGTACATTGTCGGTGAAACAACAAGGCAACAAACTTGAGTTTTCAACTACCATAGCGTTTCCACGGTGTCTCTCGGAGGGTTTTGAAAGAGATGTAGAAATGTGGCTGACCCGCTGGCAGTACGTTGGATTGGAGTATGGATGCTGCTGTTGTCAACATCTGGCTCTTATAGCAGCTGCTTAGTTCTCACTCTGCCCCAAACACTCAGACCCACTTCTCTCTGATGTGAGGACCATGCTTTGTGGGGACCATGCCGGCCCCATTAAAGGGTCAACAGTTTTTGTGTGTAAACCTTAAGGGGCACACGACCGTAAGAGAATATCCAGTATCAGTATTAGCTCGGAGAACAAGCGCACACAATACACACTCTGTCGACCCAATGGACGGTATCAAGACTAGCCAATCATGTCAAACTACGGAAGCTGTACTAAGAGATGGTTGTCTGTAAGATCGTGTGTGTGTGTGTGTGTGTGTGTGTGTGTGTGTGTGTGTGCGCAGTCATAAAAGGAAATGCGTTTCATCACCTTTGTGTGTTTATGTTGTAAATATGCAACGCTTTCTTTTATGTTCCTTTCGTCACATCTTGACCAGACCAATATTTTTCTGTGTAACTTTTACCGGGAGCTTTGAGGATTCAGCAACAAAAACAAAAAACATACAACCGAGGCTCTGAAATTTACTGAACATTTATAAGGAAAATAACGAGAAGGACGGAAAATCAAGGACAAGTGTTTGACTCCTTTCTCCCTCCGCTCTTCTGAGAAATATGGAGACCACCGCAGACCTCCACCTAACCCCACCCTGGGGTCCCGCAGACGGCGTGTGTGTGTGGGGGGGGATGCATCGTGATGGGGAGGTTGGTCTGTTATGTGCCTGTTTGGTCGTTTCTTTACCATGTGGGACCACGACGGAGTGGGTTTGCAGTGCTAGGTCATCACTCTGTTCCCCCAGCCCATCTGTACCATAGTACTGTTTTATTTATCTGTCGTGTCCCCTGGCCGTGTCGCCCAGGGCGTCGTCGTGGAGATTTTTTTTTTTTGGAAAAAGCCCCGGTTGAAACGTTATTGAAGGATGTGGATACGTTGTTTTATTTTACTTTATTTTTTTATTGTTTGCTTGTTTGTTTTCTTACCAAAACAACATTAGGGCAGAAACTCAGTAGTGGACTTGCGTTGCCATGGTAGTATTTATTTTGAATTAAATTAAAAGACTACATTTCAGGGTTTGGCGTCTCCTAAATCTCTTCAGTCCACCACATTATTTCCACTGTGTAGCCACATTTAAGACAAGTTGAGAGCAAGATTTAAGGGTAAGTTAACTCCAATCGCTTCCGTGTGTCAAGTGATGAACATGTTTTAATAAAAATATATTGTTGTTAAAAAGGTGAAATTCTCTGTAAAGAACAAGTCTGCTACTTCGACAAAAAGTTTTTTCCAGAGTTGTACTTGTATCTTGGAATCTGAAAATAGGTAGGACCCCAGCTAAAGTGAACATGACCTTTATTTATAGCTCTCAGGCCAAAGATATCCTGCTAAAACAGTTGTCTACCTCCCCTTTAAAGTTAATTCAGCTAAAACATGATTACCTCCAGTTTAAAGTTAATTCAGCGAAAACGGATGTTTACCTCCAGTTTAAAGTTAATTCAGCTAAAACAGTTGTCTACCTCCCCTTTAAAGCTCTTGCGGTGCTCACGTTATTGTATCCCAAACCAAAAATTGGATTGTATTTCATGGGATATGAAAAATGGACAAATGAGTTTACTCATTCAAAACATCAATTTTATTGACAGCTTGGCAAGCATGCAACCGTCCGCACTCCGGTCCACATAGTATGTTGCATTCGGACAGACACAGGGCATGCTTGGTTTTGTAGTCCAGTTCTCATGACATTGTTAAGCACTGGAATCATTTGACTCGTTTCACACGCATCAGAGTCTAGTTGTTTATTGATATGCATGCACCGTACTGACCACACTGGCATACTGACCGACAGCAGACTTAAACTAGAGGAAAGACAACAAAGAAAGTGTATGAAAAACGAGTGCTAAACTCTGTTGCAGCTGACTTGGCAGTGTGGCCCCAGTGAAACGTTTGTTCCCTAAAGAAGCGAACATGTTGTACTTAAAGGTACAAATGTAAAATTACTAAAACTCAAATGCAACAACCAAAGTCCTGGCATCTACTTGAGCCACTCATATCAAACAAACTGAATAATCCCAACTAACCTTAAACCCTGTATATGTTGCTCACGACCGAAGGTCATGTTATTTAACTCAACCGCCAAATTTAATTTCTCTCCTATCTTACAAAATAATCAGGCCACATAATCTATGTCCATATGTCATCTTTTACACAAACCTAGATGTACTTTGAAGCGATGTTTAAGTTATCGGCATCCACAAGAGGAACCGTACACTGAAACCCAGGACAGTGTCCTCTAGGGTGGTTTTGATTGGCCCAGGTTTGTGCGTTGTGACATCAGCAGGCACTTACTCCGAGCCAATCAGAGGCCTTGGTTATATCGAGCGCTCTCTCGTTTGATTATAGGATCTGAATGTGATGTTAAATAGATTGAACCGGAAGCGGTGGTGAAGGGTTCATCGTTGCGGGAGACCAGGCCATCATCTGGGCCATGGGATGGGCTGGTCACTCTGGTATGGTGGGGGGCCAGTCCACATCCACAGACTGAGGAAACAATATATACATATATTTTTTTATCAAAACCAAATCCTTCACATTTAATTCCTCAATGAAACAAGGAGTTTGATCTTTAAATAAAAGTTTCACCAGAGAGACATTGAGAACCTCTTGAACCTATGGTGAAGACTACGTTTCACCCCTAACGCTCCAAGATACAGCAGAGCAAGAACTAACCAAACTATAACAGCTCAGATCTAGCCATCCAAAAGTACAAAACTCAGGCAGCGAGCATCAGCCATGAATAGCGATGAGGTGCTAGCACTGCAGGAGTCCTCAACAATGTAAACATAAGAATAGGGTAAATAATAAATGATACTACTATTGACAAGGAAAAGAGATTAAAAGCTCTGAACATCTTCCTATAATAACTAGAGTTTCAAATTATTAAACTTAATTAAGTACAAACTTAAAGGGAAACTCGTGGTCCGCTATTTTCTTAAATTAAGTGTACTGCTTCAAACGCGTGTTCTGAAAAGAAAAAAAAGAAAATCACATTCTCAACATCAAGTCTCGGAAAGTCCCCGCTGAAATCCTGGCCAAGTTGGACTATTCGTGTCATTGATCCGGTACTTTTCCCTGGATTTCCCCTTTGAAAATAACTAGTGCGACAATTTCCTACCTCCACATCCAACTCCAGAATGTCTGTGTCCATCTTCAGCAGCTGACACAGGTTAGGCTTGGTGCGGCCGAAGTCTCCGTGCACAAACTCCTTGATGTAGCTGGCCCTCTGTGTTAAGGCCATGCACCATCCTCTGTGAAACCCTCTGCCTCACAACAAACACAAAGAAGCCACGTCCTCCGGTGGAGGAAGGTTTCACCCTCTCATCCAGATCTGCCCTCACAACATGTGCATATGATATAACATAGCTCCCATAATGGACTAACCAAAAAAGGTATGTAGTGGTTTGACATTCATTATTATCCTAAGAGGATAAATAATAAAGACATAGCTCTGTGCCGTCTCGACCCCAGAAGTTCTGCTATAACAAAGCAGATCTGCTAGAGCTGAGATCAAGATGCCCCTAACCTCTACCTGCTCTTTAATGACACAAGTCTATTAACACTCAAGTCCCTTGAGATAAAAGTGTCCCCTACGCGAGTGATTCCCTATCGGGAATAGCGTACCAGGGGATATGGGAGCAGGTTCCAAGAGGTACTTAAGATTTAGATGAGTTACACCTTTAAAACAAAAACTGAAGAAATAATATGGCAGCATTTGTCAAATATAATAAACATTATGTATCTCATCAATAAAATGAAGACCAAAAATAGAAAAGTACACCTATTTGCTTTGGATAAAAAGTTGAGGCTAAAAAAAACTAAATAGTCCAATGTCCCTGCAGCCAGATTGACACATTAACCCAGGAAGTCCCAGTGCCCCCCCAGCTAATGAACCCCGCTAGCCCCCGCCTGCAGCCCCCTGGGGCTGGGAGGATACGTGCCGGCCTGGGTCTTGAGGCGCAGGTAGAAGTGGTGCGGGTCGCGGAAGCTGGCGTTCATGCTGTGGATGACGCGCTGCCGGACCGCCAGGGCACGCCTGTGCAGGACCCTCAGAGGGGTCTTCTGGTCCAGGGTCAGCTCCTGGAGGTCAGAGGTCAGAGGTCAATGCCCACGACTAACTCCTCACTAAGGTCTGAACAACTGTCTCCTTTCAAAACACCAAATCCATTACCTGAGATAAAAGTGTAACACAGAGGTTTTTGACCCGTTGGACATTTGTTGTGTGTTGATTTTTTTTCCACGTATACCTCTTACATGGTTTTAACCCAATCAACATCTGCCATAATAGGGCTTCAAGCTTTCCATGTGAACAGGAGTCGGGATTCTATGGAAACCGAGATTGTGTGGTGTTGATGCTCACCTTGATGTCATCCAGGAAGATGATGTCGTCCTTCTCGATGGGCTTCTGAGTCCAGACCAGCGCGGTGTAGGACTTGGTCTTCTCCTCCTCGCCCTCCTTCATGTGGCCCATGCACTCCCTGGGAAAAACACAGTCCACTGTCAGGTCTTGCCCAGACCAGGGTCTTAAGAGTCTAGATACATATCTCAATTGTTGAAGAACTGTGGTTCTCTCGGTTCTATATTTGAGTTTGGGGGTCTGGGTCTATGGGTCGCCGGGTGTCTCTGTATTTAGGATCTCTGGGTCTCCAGGTGTGTGAATAGGGACATGCAGAGGTGAAGGGGGTGTAACATCACTCCGCACCTGGTGACGATCTGCAGATCCCTGACGGCAATCTTGTCAGAAGACGTGTTGATGGTCTGGAGGGTTACAGGGGCAAGGTTTAAATGAGTGTGTGTGTGTGTGTGTGTGTGTGTGTGTGTGTGTGTGTGTGTGTGTGTGTGTGTGTCTCTCTCTACCTCCTGTATCTTCTTCATCTCCATCTTGGTAAATCTGTTGCGGTGAGGATTCAGCATCTCCATGGCAAATGGACGTCCTGCCAAGGATATGACATCATCACAGTACCACCACACACACACACACACACACACACACACACACACACACACACACACACACACACACACACACACACACACACACACACACACACACACACACACACACACACACACACACACACACACACACACACACACACACAACTCTTCATAGTTTTACCTTTTCCAAGTGTCCGAACATCCACGTCCTCTCTCCCGGAAGAGGAAAAATTGAATCCTGGAAACAGAAGAAGTTTATACACTTAATAACCAAGTTATCTTTACAGACAACAACGTAACCACATTTACATTTATTTCAGTAAGCAAAATATGCTTTTAGCTCCAGCGGCTTATAAGTGCTGTGAGGGTTGGGCGGGGCTGACCTTTGGACCGAAAGGAGCTGGCCAGGGGCTCAGCGATCAACTCCTCCACAGACGACTCCATCATGCGGCGTCCGTCGATGATCCAGGGGGTCTGGGACAGGCTGCGGGAGTACTTGTTGTACCGCCCTGGACGCCGTGCGGGAGGAGAAGAAGGAGGTTATTCTCTCCCCCTCTCTCCCTCTCTCCCTCTCTCTCTCTCCCTCCCCCCCCCCTCCCTCTCTCCCTCTCTCCCTCATCAGTGGAGATACATTTATTATCTTTTTAACATTGTTGCGTCATGTAGTAGATCAGCTGTTTGGACGTGGAGAGTTTTGTAGGATCGTACCGGCCACGTAGATAGACGTGTGCAGACACTGGATGGCCTGCGAGGTGCAGATGCTGGTTGGCCGGCCGGGGGGAGTTGGGTAGTGTCTGAAACCATGAGGAGGACAATAGGAAACAATCTCAACATTGTGGACCAATAAAAAAACATCTGAACACTGGGGACCAATAGATATACACCTGAACCACGATGGGAGCAATATAGAACCATCTGAACACTGGGGACCAATAGATATACACCTGAACCACGAGGGGACCAATAGAAGACAATCTCTGAACTAAGGGTGGGAAAAATAATCGATTCTTCGATGCATCGCGATTCTCGCTAGAACGATTGTCCCGATGCTGATAAATTAATAGTCTGAATTTTTTTTTGCCTGCTGCAACATTCTGTTCGCCAGAGAGGGATACTTTTTGTAATTTTAAAATTATTGAATTTATCTTCAGTGTATATTGGCCAATCTGATTGGTCTTGACACGATTGCGATTCAGCCTACGCATAGCATGCGCGCAAACTCACACCTATAGACACAAGAACTCCTTCTAATTCAAGAGCAGCTTTTCCTTTAATGACATAGAAAAGAAAGATTAGAAATAAAATAAAACTGAAACCTATTTTTTGCATGCTTCCATATTGTGTTATAATGCAAGCTGCATTGATTATTGCATTGCTCATAGAAAGTTATATTTGTGACAAAAGCTTTCTGTCTTATGAAATATTAGATAAGTTAATTCATCTGTTGATGTCTTTAATGATCATCACAAAAGTAGGAAGTGATTAGCAAACTCTGAGTAGCAAACCCAGATGTATATATATATTTTTGAAAATCACGCATGGAAATGTACATAAAAAAAATTGTTGCATCGATAATCGCTTCAGAATCGAATCGTTGACCTCATAATCGGAATCAAATCGAATCGTGATGTGCCAAGAGATTCCCACCCCTAATCTGAACACTGGGGACCAATAGATATACAGCTGAACCACGAGGGGACCAATAGAAAACCATCTGAACACTGGGGACCAGTAGATACATACCAGTAGTACAGCTGAACATGAAGTGACCATGAACCGATAGAAAAGAGTTGCTCAATATAAATATATCTGAACAATTTTTTATTTTTTTAATAAGGCTTACATGAGGAACTTGCTGTCGGGGATCTTCTCCAGAGCTTTGATCACCGCCGCCCTGGTGAACACAGACTAGACAAGATGATCAACACACACACAGGGATATCATCACACACACACACACACACACACACACACACACACACACACACACACACACACACACACACACACACACACACACACACACACACACACACACACACACACACACACACACACACACACACACACACACACACACACACACACAGTGATATGAGCTGGTCTGGTTATTCAGGGTTGATATGGACCCAATGCAGATCACAGCTTCAGGAAGGTCTGTTAACACTAACATAAATGGATGAACTACAATTCCACAACCATAGTTAAAAAAAGATATTATAATAATTTGGCTTAAATAAACACAACATGTTGACATGAACGCTCATGCATTGTTTCAACTTTAAAATGAAAGTCATGAAATTCAGTGAATTCTATCTATACAAGAGAGTTGGGATTCAGGAGTAAGCTTACGTCTTTGTTTTTGGTGGGTCTGAAGCAATCAGGGCACGTTGTTGCACTGGAGAGAACAAAAGGGAAATATCCATCAGATCATTATCTTCAAATTCGGGGAACGGAAAACCATACTCACCAAAAGCATTAAATAACTTTTTGCCACTGGAGGGGAGAAAAGGACTGCTTATACTTTAGAGGAGCATCGTAAAAAACACTCCACAGTCAAGAACACTGTACATGTGTCTGCAAACCCTTTTAATTCATCACTGAACAAACATAATGCCACAAAATCGAACAGTTGTAGAGAACAAGGTTCATCCCCGAGATAACTTTCTTTCAGGGATCAGGACTCACAGGAAATGGCAGTCGCTGTCAGTTGGGCTGTGTTTGAACTCCATGCCGACCTCGAAAGCACTCTGAAAGATAACCACAGACGACACAACATTATAGATGGATTCGCATTTGTTTTTAACACAGTGTCCATTTCTGTCCACGCCGTAAGCACCTCAGTATTGACCAACCATCCCAGGCAACAACCAGCTCAACAAGAAAAGCAAGGAGTCAGGGTTCGTGCTCAGGGACAATTAGCAAGCAAGGGATTGAACTAGCAACCCTCAAGCCCCGAGACGCCCTGTTCTACCTTCTGAGCAGACCATTTTGCTCCCACATGGAATTGGGAATACATTTTAGGGTATAAAAGAAAAGATACATCCAAATGATGAATTCAGATGTTACAGCAGACAATATAGGATAGTTCAATAAATAAAAAGAGCAAAAGGATAAAACTACAAACAAAAAATGACTCTACACCCACAGTGAGGGTGCACTCACACTAGGCCATCTGGCCGTGGCCGTTTTCACACCTAAACGTGCTCAAATCTGCCAGTGTGAGTGTGGCCAGTCTGGCCAGGCCAGGCCAATTTGGCCACTTGGGAGAGGTGTGCTGCTACGGTACGGGCCGCTACGGTACAGATGCTAATGAGCCGACACGCGTACACGCACGGCTACGCAACCTGAGCTGGATGACGTATAGACCATGCGACGACCACGGACATAATAAAGGCGACGAGCCTTCTTTCCCATTAAACGGTAAACATATATCCAAATAAGCAACAGACTCAGCAAAGTGCGAACTGTGTTCTCTGTGTTGTTGTCCATTGTTGTTAGAACTCTGACTGGCGGCAGACTTTATTATGGTCCATGCAGCGGACGCTTGGTGATGCCGTGTTACTTTCGACGTGATGACGTATGTACAAGAGCCTACCGTGGCCAGGCCACAGTTGCGACGGCCAACGGCCACGGCCAGATGGCCTAGTGTGAGTGCAGGCCAGAGAACAATGGGGCCATTAGAGCACGGTTAGGTGTGAAAACAGCCATATGGTCTAGTGTGAGTGCACCCTAAGAGTAGAAATGTAGATGCAAAGATAGATGTAATCATATCGACAGTTGAGCTACATGTAGCGATTGAGAGTTGTGTAGCGTTACCCTGGTGACCACGGACACACCCCCCAGCTCCGTGGCGATGAGGCCCTGCACGGACCATTTGAAGGCCTCCTTCAGCGGGACGATGTCGTCTTTCACCCGGGTCATGACCTTCTCCCTAGCGGATAGAAAGGGCAGAACCATCATCAGATTCTGATCCCTGTATTGATCCCGGGGGTTACAGTTGCCCAGGTCAAAGTAATAGAAGAAAGAGAATGGAACGGATGCAAGTCAATGTAAACAACACAAAAATAATGCTGAAGGCTATACAAATATATAAATATTTGCATATGAAAAAAAAGGTCAAAGAAATTTGGCAAAAGTCAACAAAACTACTGGGGAAGCATCCCAACGGATACCCTGTTGTACCAAAACTGACCTCATCTCCTTCTTCACGTGGAGCCAACAGGAATGCTGAGTAACACACAGAGAGAAAGAACCTCCACATTAATGGCCTGGAAGCTACTGTATATACATATACATATATAAACACGATTGATTTTTTTAATGGGTGAAGGTTTCTTGAATAACAAATGACTCATGATTGTGTATGCACAACAATCGGATCAGTTTAAACGCAGGAATTTTTAGAACTAAAAATAGGCTCACAAAAAAGGCTCAAATGGGCTTGATGCTGCTAGATATAAGAGCTCTTTTCTAAGTGTAATTTGTTAGAAATGCCACATCCATCTATCCACTATTAGAGTGTTAAATGCGCTGATTATCTTAGTTAAATTGGCCTTTATGAGACTATTTACATGATATACTGCCCCCCCGTTTATTTCTGACTGGGGCATCTCTCCCTGATTGGTTCAAGGAATCCATGTTGTCTGTCAATCACACATGTACAGCGTCATCTTAATAGTGGGGGTGCATTAGTTTGGATGGTCTCAATCTCACTGCCTTCTGCTCTCTCTTGACAAATCTCAAATCTTACCCACAGCAACTTAAAGTTTCCCTTTGACCACTAACCTCTCGGACACAGAGCTGGGCGGGAAGGGACACCGACAACAAGATGGTTTCAAAGTGGTAGTCCTCCGTCTTCACTGCCTCGGCCACCTGTACACAGACAGCAACCAATCAAACCTAAATACATTGGATCCAGTTCTGGATTTCTGTATCCAGTTACTCAAAAAGCGACTACATTTAGAAAAGACGTGAAGGTTTGAGCATCAAAGAGAGATTGCGCAAGCCCCTCATCCTTCTTGGGGGACTATATATACGTCATGTGACTCAATTGGCGAGAAGTTGTGATTGGACCGCACCTTCCTGGCGTGATCTCTGCTGCAGTACTCCTGTAGGACCCCCAGGCAGACCACACAGTGGCTCAGTGCTGGTGCCGGCGGGGCCTCAGAATCTCCGGAACCAGCAGAAGCCTCTGAGCCTTTCAAGCCATCGTCCAACTTCATGCGTTTCTTCGGCGGGTCGTCGGATTGTTCCGTGGCTGTCCTGGTCCCCTGTTCGCTCTCGTCCTCGCTCTGCTTGGTTTCTGTTGCATCATGGGATTGGTCCCCTGATGCTGGATGTGGTTCTGGTACTGCTGTGGACTCATTTGGTGTGTTGTTGTCCAAATCGCTGACAAAGTCCTGGAGTTGCTTCAAGGTGTCCTAGATGTAAGAGTGGACAAAGAGAGACACAGATCACAACTTAGCAGAGCTCTGCCATGTAGCTATGCTGTCAGCTTCGTCTGCTATGCTGCTTCTGGACTGATCCAGGTTGGCTATTGAACATGTGCCTGCAGTTCTCTCACCGGATGAACAAAGTATTACCCTTTAAAAAAGTAATCGCTTAGCGTCATCAGCAGGTGGCCCCCTTAACATACATAGACCACTATTTTTAAGATCCAGTAGCTTCCCACAATAGCGGTGAGGTATATGACCTAGCATTAGGGATAGTCATTAGTTTGAGCCATGATGGTTCTGTGCTGCACAGTGACCCACCTGGACGGGCTGTCTGTAGAGCGACTGCACCAGCACGCAGCAGAACCTTAGCACACAGCGAGCACAGCAGCCGGAAGAGAGCAGCTTCTGGACTACCGGCTTGTCCTTCTCCTTCAGGGGGAGCATCTTCTCAACTGAGCTCTGGAGAACATTAAGGAGATCCATTCAGTTCAATTTCGATTTGATTGAACCCAGATACAGTACACATAACATCCTGTGATCATAACACAAGGGGTCATGTTTCTGTAGCTACTACGTCCAGCAGTTTGTCCATGTTTTGGTTGGCAATACTGTACAAGAATATCCAATTATATTATACATTTTATTTCAACTCCAATATTCAATCAATGAAATCAGAAATACAGACAGTGAAATGTCCCTCATATATAAAAATACACGAGCATAGTCCTACAACAGGCATCACCGACATTTCTTAAAATCCTATAATATATGACCTAAATATTTTACCAAAAGATTAGCTCTGAACAGCACGTTATCTCGACTATATATAAAAAAACATCGTATTTACCTTTAAAACAAACCGATCAGAAGTGATGTGTATCGATGTAACCTTGTGGTGATACACCTACCAGATGTATTGTACAAGGCAAATCTACACTATCATCCCTATCTAAACCGGTATGAAGACACTAGTTTTTTCGTTCCTAAAAATATTCAATAAGCCAAGATATGAACTAAAGCACCATTAACGCTACATGTCAAACAATCGTTTCTTTCTAACTTTATCCATATAGGTTGCTTAGTATTAAACTGTATATATGCCAAGTAAAAATCGAAGTAACATAAAATCAGAAATTATTTCCTACTGTCTTTATGCACCGGGTTTGCTATTCAATCAATTTGCACATGTCAGCCGCATGGCATATTTCTAGACTACTAAAACGCGTCATTGCCGAGCGCCATAAACAGGCAGGTCCTTTCACCCGGTGAGTCGCGGCTGATAGATCTGGAACCTTCCGATCGGGCCCGGAATTAAAAAATAATCCAACATCATCCGAAGCAGGGAAGGAATATCCTCACTTTTGGTAGCATTTGACCCAAACTATAGGGTTTAGTTATCAATTCTAGACAAATATCACTCACGATGCCCGAAGCAATGATGGCTCCCAGAGCCCTAAGTGGAGGCAAACACAAAGGAGGGGCGTACGTGGATCGCGACAAGCCGGCCCAAATCCGTTACAGCAACATTTCTGCAGCAAAAGGTACAGTCACTTTTTATTACTTAAAATGTCTTCACGGCGTCCGCTTGACTGTTTAATACGAGGCTACTAGTCCATGCTAACAGTAACAGTCCATGCTCATCAAGTGATGCTGTGACGATGCAAGATGCACATGACTCGCCCCAGATCCACTACAGACTCGCCCTGTTTAGTGATGTAGCACTTTATGGTCTCTTTACGTTTTTTTTTAACGTTTTTTAAAATACAAACTTGTATCCCCTTGTATCCCTGTGTCTCAATCAATTGACAGTAGGCGGTAGTGTCATTCAATAAATAAGACCTGTGGTGGTCTGACCACTACGATGACCATAAAAGGATGCTCAATGACGCTGCATTTGGGTGGCTCGGGATGGAGATTAAGCTATCCACTTATTTTATTTTTTTACAGCTGTCGCTGATGCCATCAGGACCAGCCTGGGCCCAAAAGGGATGGACAAGATGGTCAGTATAATAGTTTAACGCTAAGATCTCGTCCTATAGCCAGCCACCAGATGAAGCATCTTTGCAAGACTGTCTAGAAGGGGAAGTTAACTAAGAGGTTTGCGTTTCAGATCCAGGACGAGAAGGGTGATGTCACCATCACTAACGATGGAGCCACCATCCTGAAGAAGATGCAGGTGTTGCACCCCGCAGCCAAGATGGTATGTTCCCCAAAAAGGGCCAAACCATAGAGGGGTTTGTAAACACTCTAGATTACAATAATTAAACTCTAGATTCAGTTAAGGCAAGCCTGCAAAGCTTTGAAGGGACAATGTTTTGAAAATGGACCCCACTGACTTAGTAGTCATTATGGTAACAAAATGGATATCAGGGCTTTTTTACTGCCACGTTACTTAACACAAGCATCATAATGGCAGTAGAAGTTCAGGGTGACATAGTATACCACCAGGTGCGAGTGTGATTAGCGTTACAAGCCGTCTTGAAAATCTGCCCCTTCTGATATCACAAGTGGGTGTGTCCACCTAGATGTGTGCTGGATAGATCAGTCTACCAGCCTAGCCAGTGGACTGAAGCAACCTCTGCGCATCTATCCGTCATACATCTAGTTGGACACGCCCACTTGTGATGTAAGCAGAGGCTGATTTTCCAAACTGCTTGTAATGGCTAATCAGACTCGCACCTGGTGGTATTATGTCATGTCAATTCTAAATTGGGTTAATCTCAGATGCATGTACTATTAAGCCCAATCCCTCTAATATTGTAAAGTTCAGACAAGTCTATCCATTTTGTGCTTTGTATCTGACCTCTACCTCGGTGAATCGTTTAATAATGACATGTGTTACAGCTGGTGGAGCTTTCCAAGGCGCAGGACGTAGAGGCTGGAGACGGCACCACTTCGGTGGTGGTGATCGCAGGAGCTCTGCTGGACTCCTGCTCCAGGCTGCTGCAGAAAGGTACCAACACTCACAACCGCTGCAAAAAAATCTCACCCCTCCTATCGAGCCTCCCTCGAAAGCCACTCTGCAAATCACATGACTAGCTCAATAGCTTTAGGTCTGTCTAGCCTTGTGGAAGAATCCGGGCATGCTAAATTATTATTCCGAAAGTGTGCACACAGATGTCAAGCAATTGATTTATGATTTACTGTCGGGATGTCAAGAGAAGTTCTACAAATACTTCAACCTCCACCCCATTTACTCATTTACATAATGAGGTGGAGGATCATTAACATTTCTCTTTACATTGAAATTGTTAATCGATGCAGCACCAAAGTCTTCACACATACCTATGATCTAATAAAACGGACAAGTTTTGTTTATATGTCGGCTTCCCGTATTACTACCGATCATCTGACTCACCGGGATGTTTGGCTACTGAAATGGGATACAGGGACTGTTCTTTAGTCTGAATGGATGTAGTGGCCTCCCTTCCACTGCCTCTAATGACACAAAGGCACATGTATAAATGGAATAGTATATATTTGAGAAACATTTTCTGCCGCACCCTTGATACATAAATGTAGATGGGTATATTATAGCGTCTGGATTATCATATGGAATGAAAAAAACAACATATTTCTTGATTACCAGTCGGTTATTAGTAGGTAGATATTTGGTGTAAGAAGAGGTGATGTCCAAAGAGTTGGTTTGTGAGCAAATAGTTGTTGAGGCCAGTGTTTCCCCTAGGATGGAGTTGCAGCAGCGGAGGGGAAATGTTATGTTTTTTGCACACAATATTTTTTGTGTGCTTGCAAAGCGCACCCTGCCGGGAGGTTTCTATGCGTCTACTGGCAACATGCATACAGTACATTTGTGCACATTAATGAGCAGGGGAAATGAGGAGAGATTGAACATATTACAAGTATAATCTTTAAAAACATTATTTACATTTATTTAACAAAAAATATTTATATCAACAACCACCCTATACATTAAAATCCCATAACCCAAATACTGCAGCAATCGAAAAGGTCTGTGCCTCAAACCAATGCATCTTCCCACTCCCTCCCCTCTCCCCATCACAAAGGTTGTAGTAGGAGCACGAATAGGCCATGCCTCTATTGAACAAGTTTTGGGGCTCTAGAGTCAATAATGGCGACGCTACTGAAAATGTTTCTAAAAAAAATGTACGTTGACATTTTTGTTAAAAATAAATTTCTTAGAAATAAGTAGATATATTTTTCAAAACCTAAGGTTGCAGTAAGACCATAAAGAGCCCTGAGGGCGTTTTCATTGCCATAACAACGTGAGCTAATCAACAAGTACAACATGTTCTAGACCAGTGGTTCTCAATCATTTTTCTTTCATTCCCCCCCTAGGAGACAGATATTTTATCACGCCCTCCCTGAATTGAAATAGCCTACTATTGAGAACCTGCTAATATTTATTTATTTGGATTAATAAAATTAACGGAGATAACATCTGCAACAACTTAAAACTATTTCCAACTTCAGTTTATTAACTCAATTTGTAACATTTAAACAAGACTGCTAAGTCTGTGAATCTCAAAACAGAGAAACAAGAGCAAATGATTCACGGGGGTTTGCATTTAATTATAATATTTTTAAAAAGTAAACATTGGTCATTTGTCAGCTTCATCAGCTTATTCCCTTTCAAACAAAATAATATATGTTCATCTTTCAAGCATGAATAAAGACAAGTCCCTCCGTCATCACTTTGTAAGATCAAAATTCTTGTAAAACTTCTGACCCTTGGTCTTATGTTTATTTAAAATAAGTAACCTATTAAAATAAATAAATAAATACATAAGACACTAAGTCCCCTCTGCCGCTCACGCCCCCCCCTGACACTTTTAATCAGCTGAGGGCGTTTGCCTGAGTCTCATAGTATTAGAACATGTTGTACTTGTTGATTAGCTCACGTTGTTATGGCAATGAATACGACCTCAGCTGATAAACTAATGCCAGCATTTTTTTTCAACAGAAAATTAGCACCCATATCAACATATATTTGATATTTTTCTGCTCCTTGCACCTAATCATGCTTATCATGCTACACAGCATTACAAGGCTCTGCCGACTAAAACATGAAGCAATTCAAGAAGAGGCATATATAGAATCGTCTTGTGGTCAACTGTCATTTAATAGACATCTGACAGATTATGTCAAGGTTTTAAAATTATAGTATTATTATTACCAGGTCATGTTATAACACAGCTGGAAATCGTTGATTTTCTGATAAAGAATAGCTAGCCTCTTTGACAGACAAAACAGCAGAAACTATGTTAGGTGCGCTCGAGCTGTGAGCTGCCGAGTAACGGGAGACGCCCACCCACCAATCCGAGGTTAGAGATTCCTGAAGGAAGGTTGCGCTCGATTTCACTAGCCCATTTGAGCCTGTTCATTAGTGTACACAGCATCCATCCTCTCATTGCTTGTGTAAAAAAAAAAAACTAGAATATTAGATTTGAGGACGAAACGATAGGGTGGGCTAAGGCAAGTTTTGGGGCTCTAGAGTCAATAATGGCGACACTATTGAAATTTTACCATTGTGGTCGTTTTCAGTTTTGCACTTCGCAGAAAACAATATGCGGAAGTTCCTCCGTTAATATGAAGCTCTCCTCTTTAGTTAAAAAAAAGAAATTCAGCAGTGGCGGTCATATTTCAGCAGCGGCGTATCGCCGCTGCTAGGTGCATATAGGGGAAACACTGGAGGCACTGGCGATTAAAAATACCACTTATGCAATAAAAACATTCTACAATTTAGTTAAAATGTATTTTACCCGATTTAAGTAAGGTTATCTTTTCATATGAATGTATACATGAATGGAACGTGACAAAAGGCATGCCAATTCCGCAACAAAGTGCAGAAAAAAGGGATGTGACCAAATTTGTTAGGATGGCGTCAAACGAAAGTCATTCTCTGACTCTCACTGGTGCCACTTGGACAGTAACAAAGTGTGAGGGATTAAGCATGTTAAATATCTGAATGTGTGTGCAGGCATCCACCCCACCATCATCTCGGAGTCCTTCCAGAAGGCGGTGGACCGCGGAGTCGTGATCCTGACTGACATGAGCTCCCCGGTGCTGCTGAGCGACCGCGAGACGCTGCTCAACAGCGCCACCACCTCTCTGTGCTCCAAGGTGGTGTCGCAGTACTCCAGCCTGCTGGCGCCCATGAGCGTGGACGCCGTCATGAGGGTGATCGACCCCGCCACCGCCACCAGCGTGGACCTGCACGACATCCTCGTGGTGAAGAAGCTCGGGTAACTTGGATTCATGCTTTCTTTTTGTGTTGCATTCTCTTAATTCACACAGAGGCATAAACTTTTTGTACATTTTTATTTTAAATTGGTTAATTGTGGCATATTGTCATTACGTATACAAGAAGGAATAATTATTTTAGGGCTACCATTTCTTTGTGACAAACCCTTGTTAGTCTGTTCTTGTATACAGAAACTTTGTGTGATTTCTAACCTGTAGACCCTAAGCTTATTTAAATTTTTTTTAATGAATGTTTCAAATCAAACGGCCCTGAAATTTCCTGCAGGCCCTTTTGGGTAATGACGATAATAATGATGGCAATGGAATGTTAGGGTTAGGAATCATAAACGATGACATTTTTCATTGTGGCAGCACTCCCTTTTTAAGTCTACAAATATATTTATGATAGATTTAAATGGACAAGATTTGTTTTGTATGTCGACTTCCCGTCTTACTACCGCTCATCTGACTCTACGGGATGTGTGGCTACTGAAATGGGATACAGAGACTTTCCTTTAGTCTGAATGGATGTAGTGGCCTCCCTTCCACTACCTCTACGGACACAAAGAAACACATATGAATGGAAAAGCATATATTGAGAAAAAAACTTTTATTTGCAAATTTGTGTTCAGCCGCCATTTTATTGATTGATGCAACCTACTCTGTTTGGGTTTTAAGAGGGACCATTGATGACTGTGAGATGGTGGAGGGCCTGGTTCTGACCCAGAGGGTGTGCACCAGCATTACCCGCGTAGAGAAGGCCAAGATCGGACTCATCCAGTTCTGCCTCTCCCCTCCCAAGACCGACGTAAGTAGCCAGGCGGCGCACTCAACAACCACACCTAATGATCAGAACGTTGTTTTTTGCCTCCTAATGTAAAGGGTATACGGGATTGTGCATTGCATATTTTACTACCACCTTGAGCTGAACTTTTAATACCGAGCCGTGCTATGTGTGACCGGCCTCTACAAAGCGCCGTGAGTGGGGACCGGCCCAGGCAGGTCACTAATCTCTAGGCAGATTCCTGTCGGTGCATGTTAATGAATTGGCCTTGGCCCTACTTTGTGTCTGTGTACAGATGGACAACCAGATCGTGGTGTCTGACTACGCCCAGATGGACCGGGTCCTGAGGGAGGAGAGGGCCTACATCCTCAACCTGGTGAAGCAGGTCAAGAAGTCTGGCTGCAACGTCCTGCTCATCCAGAAGTCCATCCTCAGGTATACACCCAGCCCACACACGCATACTACCACAAACACACGCGTCCGTACACGTATACCCCCAAACACACTCCACCAACAGTCCATCCTCAGGTACACACGCATGACGTAACTTCCGTCAACGAAAATATGCTAGGAACGACATGGACAACCACTATCACACTCAAACAAGCACTAGAACGGTATAAAGAATAACTTATTCAAACATGGTTTAAAAGGCCACACTATCTTTTATCTTCTGGTCTATCTTCTCTAGGTAGTCTACAGACTTGGGGTGGTCGGTCTTCTCTAGCTAGTAACAGGCTCAGGGTGGTTAATCTTCTCTAGGTAGTCTACAGACTTGGGGGTGGTCTGTCTTCTCTAGCTAGTAACAGGCTCAGGGTGGTTAATCTTCTCTAGGTAGTCTACAGACTTGGGGGTGGTCTGTCTTCTCTAGCTAGTAACAGGCTCAGGGTGGTTAATCTTCTCTAGGTAGTCTACAGACTTGGGGTGGTCGTTCTTCTCTAGCTAGTAACAGGCTCAGGGTGGTTAATCTTCTCTAGGTAGTCTACAGACTTGGGGGTGGTCTGTCTTCTCTAGCTAGTAACAGGCTCAGGGTGGTTAATCTTCTCTAGGTAGTCCACAGACTTGGGGGTGGTCTGTCTTCTCTAGCTAGTAACAGGCTCAGGGTGGTTAATCTTCCCTGGGGCGTCTTGACTTCGAGAGACCTGACCCTGATGCCATAACCTTGGTCCACAGAGACGCCATGAGTGACCTGGCGCTGCACTTCCTCAACAAGATGAAGATCATGGTGGTGAAGGAGGTGGAGAGGGAGGAAATCGAGTTCATCTGCAAGGTGAGGTTTTCCGCTAGCTCGCTTGCTACCTGCAGGATGGTCAGGGGTCAACAAAAAGTGGTGCCCGATATGCAGGTCAGACGTGCCGTCTCACTACTAAGCACTCTGGCCAGTATGTGAACTGCAGCCTGCTGCATTTCAAGAGCTTTCGCTGCTTTGTGAGATGGATATGACTGGTGGTGCTTGGTGAATGAGAGGGGTAGTGCATGAGAACAACGTTGTGTTTCTACATCCTTGTCATCAGACCATCGGCACCAAGCCCATCGCCCACATTGACCAGTTCCTCCCTGAGATGCTGGGCAGCGCTGAGCTGGCTGAGGAGGTGCACCTGGATGGCTCCGGCAAGCTGGTCAAGGTACTGCACAATCAAACAAAAACAAAATGAGAAAAAAAAAAAAATTATATATAGAATGTTAAATTCTATAAATTTTAATTTATGATTTTTCAAAAGGAAACAAATCACCTCTAGAGGAACGAGATCATTTAAGACCTCTGTGTATGGTAATAAAATGAGCTGAGGTAGCTCCTGGGTATATGGTATTACCATGAGATGGAGTAGCTCCTCTGTTTTGTATCAACGTGGTGTATTGTATTAACGAGGTGGTGTTGCTCTGGGTGTAGATCACAGGCTGCAGTAGCCCTGGGAAGACGGTGAGCATCGTGGTGCGAGGCTCCAACAAGTTGGTCATCGAGGAGGCAGAGCGCTCCATCCACGACGCCCTGTGTGTGATCCGCTGCCTGGTCAAGAAAAGGTACGCCCCCCCCTCCCCCCCTACATTCGAGAAGAGATGGCCTCTTTTCTCTTCTAAATCAATTCTGGCAGTCTAAATTAATCCTGTTTGTCTAGAAATTTTTCTTTCGCTCACGATCAACAATTCTTGATCATACACCTTTATCTAAAGCGACTTGCAGGGAATTAAAATGCGTGACATTGACGAGCTGGTAGGGTTTAGGCTCACCTTGCTCAAGGACTCAGTCCAAACCCAAACCGTTGCAGGCTGTGACTCGCACCGCAAATGCTAAAATACCCTGCAGCGTCTAGTTGGGCCTCTTGATGGTTTCTGATTTGCTTTGGTTAATTACAAGTGAGTTGGCATTAACTTGTTCCCCAGAGCCCTGATCGCTGGAGGCGGTGCCCCGGAGATCGAGCTGGCACTGCGGCTGGCTGAGTACTCCCGCACCCTGGCGGGCATGGAGGCCTACTGTGTGCGCGCATACGCCGACGCCCTGGAGGTCATCCCCTCTACACTGGCAGAGAACGCCGGCCTCAACCCAATCTCCACGGTGACTGAGCTCCGCAACAGACACGCACAGGGGGAGAAGACGGCCGGCATCAACGTCCGCAAGGTCAGTTCCTCCACTTGCCGATCCTGTGGTACAGCTTACCTTCAGTGGCTCGCTTTCGGTCTGCGTTGGAGCTTTACATTGCCTTGTCATCTTAAGAAAAATAAATCCTTTTCGAATGGTTTCGTTACTTGCCCGACGCATGAATGAGCTGCGAGAGCCGTCTGGCGGCCGAGCTCCCTGTGTTCCGGTGTTGATGCGCTGCTGTCCCTTCTCCTGTCAGGGTGGGATCTCCAACATCCTGGAGGAGCTGGTGGTCCAGCCGCTGCTGGTCTCTATCAGCGCCCTGACCCTCGCCACCGAGACCGTCCGCAGCATCCTCAAGATCGACGACGTGGTAAGACGCGCATTAACACAGAGCTGACCACTGCGGGGAAGACACCATCACAGGAGCTTACAGTTTAGCTCTAAAAGGTTCATTACAGGATGCATGTTTTGTTAGGCCGGGATTTATACAAATATTTGAACCAACTTTGAAAACTGTATATTTAAACAAACAGACTGACTGAACATATTAGCCCATTGACTGATTGGTGACGTAAGTGAATGAGGTCCTGTATGATGGTGCGTCTCCTAACCTTGAGGTGTGGTTCTTGTCTCGCAGGTGAACACCCGATAAGAGGACTGTTACTGAACTTGCTGAAGCCTGCTCGGACCCCAAGGAACCGAGATCTGTTTGTCTTCACGTCCTCTTTAGTTGTTATGTTCCATAATTAAATTAAAACAACAGTTCTTTTTTGACACTCCTTTTCTGTGTTGTTTATATACATGCATGTGGCTACACTAGATCACTGAAACTGTATAAAAGAACGTATGGTCATGTAATAAAATGATTCCACTGTCTCTTTTAGCAGACCCTTTTATTAAGAGGCTTTCGTATGAGGTTGACGACCGTGGAAGCATTCGGAGTAGCTACAACAAATTGAAAACGCTTCACTGCCTCAATATGTTGCGTGCAAGTTTTTTGTACAGCCAATAAACTACTCATTCAGGTTTCTTGAATGTTCTACTGAAATAAACTGGTAGTGTTATGACCTATAAACTAAACTGCGGAAGCTCACAAATCAAAATAGAACTCTACTTTTGAAACCTGACTGACTTGCCTTGTTACAATGTAGGCCTGTGTATTTTGTGAAGGTGCTGGAATAATTTGCACAAAATATGAATATAAAGGAACTAATTATCTGGAAGCTCGTGTCAAACAAGATAATCCTAATATAACGAAGCAGAATACAAGGATAATCATTGACTAATATTTTGGGAAATTCGTTTTTAAACAGTTGTACTCTGACTATTTAGACACTGCCTTTTAAACATTTGCTGTGGTATGTTTTGGTACGTGTATTTGTTTCAAAAATAAAATTTTGGATCGAACTAGTGTCAAATAAAACACGGTGCTTGACACTTTAAAAGTACAAATGTACGCATCAAACAAGCCTGAAGTCCAATAAGCGCTCCTTTCTCTGCGCATGCGCGTCGCTCGGTTGCCAGGGACGCACATCGGCGGCGCGTCACAGATCTCAGTCAAGGTTCCATCCGTTTCGACTTGACCCAATATCCTCGATAATTGATACATAACTTTTCTAAACTATGACCGACCCCCACCGGACCAACATGTTGGTAACGTCTTGCTTGAAAACGCCGGTCGACCCGCACAAGAAGACCCCGCTAGCGTTATACGAGCGGCAGAGACTTATGCCCCGCGCCGACGAGGATATGGACAAACGCGACTACGAGAAGGAGGAGGTACATTTATACGCTCTCGTACCGTGTGCTGCGTTTGGTAGTTTTAAAATATTTACACCTGTTCTTAAGTAGTCGTATATAGAAACGATATTGTTTTGTCAAAACTGAGCCTGCTATTTGCCTTGGACAGACTCTAGTAGGTGACACCATGGGCTGCACGGGATTAAGAACATCCAATGGATCTGGTCTACGATGATGGGCATTTCAGACTCGTTAAGTCAAGGAAAGGCAATTAGTTTAATTTAAAAAAAATCATTCTACTTTATAATAAATTAACATTAGGGGGGGACGGGGGGACTGCTGAACTACCCCTGGCATCTTCACGGATTATTAGTGGCTGTGCCAACGTAAACATTGATGAGCCCTCCATGCCAAAATTTTCCTCATTCTTTTACCCGGGAGCTGGACGTTTCACACGTGATGAAATCACAGTTTTAGAACTCTGAACCCAAACATGACGCAGAGAGACAGGCCGACACTGGAGCCGGTCGGCCATATGGTCAATAGGCTTATGGTCCCTGAAGCCTCTTGTAATTACCCCCGACCCTACATGCACGCACAAACAAACATAGACACAAACACACATAGACACACATGCACGAGAGAACACACACAAATACAAAGGGACTGGCCATTTAAAGACCCATAACATACATATTCAAACAAAATAATTGTAATGTGTTCCTGTAGTCGGAATTTTCATTCAAGTTTGAATGAGTAAACAAACAAACAGCTAAATTAATGCGCAACATTGTAAAATATATAGGTTAAAATTAAATGACCTTTCCTCAGCAGGAATTGAGGTTCAGGTTGTGATCCTTGAAGTTAAGTCATTCCAGAACGACCCAATATACTTCCATTTCAGAGAAAGAAGAGATGTGAATGTTCTCTCTAACCCATAAATGAATCCTTAATTAAATTAGTCAGTGGAGCCATGGAAGGATACATGATCCTTGGCCCTCTGACAAACATCATTCACACCTTTCATTTACTGGTCAGTCATCGGAAGCCATTTTAAAATCTATTTATTAGTGACATCAGAAATGTGACTTTCTGCCCAGATGTATGATGTGAAGATCAAGTCACCTCCTTGGTGGAATGTACCAACTGGTAGGCTGGAGTTTGGTTGACCCATCGTACTTCTGGGTGTATTTGGAAAAGTAGATTGCATCTCATGTACTTTTGGAAACCTCTGACCCTCGACCCTCACCAGATGGAGTTCTCAGACACTGAGTACGAGGAGGAGGAGGAGGAGGAGGAGGAGGAGGAGCGGGAAGGGTTCAGTTTCGGGCCAGACTACAGAGCCCCCGGTAAGGGAGATCACCCCCACCTGCGGGAGATCTTCTTCTCCAACCAGGAGTACTACGGCAAGCTGGAGGAGCTGAAGCGGGCCCACCTGCGCACCATGGCAGAGCTTGAGAACATGTACCGCAAGAAGCTGCAGCTCAGCGGCCTGGCCCCCGAGCCGGACCCCCGGGACCCTGGCACGCAGAGCAGGTACGCTCTAGGTTTAGTCATTTAGCAGACCGCACTTCTTTACAAAGTCCCTTACAAGGGAGGCTGAAAACTAAAAAAAATGCAATCAAAATGGGAGAAGATACAAAATAGACTTTATTTATCTCTTATCAAACTCTTTTTTGAAGCCAGAGGCCACCCAAAGCGCTTAAAATGGCAGTAGCTACAAAACCTATGCATATTATGTGTTAGTAAGAATACTAAAAGTGTTTTTACTGTTACACTTTGCATGTCTGTTGCTATGCTATGTGTTTTTATTTGGGCACTATGTGTTTTGAGTGATACTATGTGTTTTTCATTCATACTACGTGTACACTGTGAGTTACTGTGCTTTTATTTCCTTCAGGTTCCTGTGTGCCGATCTAAATTCAGGGATGTCATGTGGGCTAAGAAAAACTTGCTCGGCCTTGGAGCTCCGCAGGGTCTCTGGTCCCTCGTCTGACGAAGACGAGGGGGCTGGGAACGAAGAGGAGGAAGGCCTGTGCTCCTCAACCAAGGAGCAAATCAAGAACATGTGGCTAGACTTCAAGCTCCACCCCCAACATCGCCATCCCTCCACATCCTCCCTTCACAGTCTGCCGGCTGGGGGAGGCCGGAAGGGGAAGAAGGACAGCAAGGGGCGGAGCCACCAGGAGGAGGAGGACAAAAGGGAAGCATGGCGACACCGTGTGACGGTCCCGCAGCCGTTCGCGATGACCAGGCGTGAGGTGGAGCGACGGCAGAGTGGCGTTAAGACCCGCTCTGAGGTGGAGCTGGAGAACCTGGAGATGCGGCGTCAGCTGGAGGAGCTCAGTGAGTGCCAGAAGACGTTCCGCGCCAGCCCCGTGCCCGCGCACGTGCGCCTTGCCCTCTACGGGGAGCTGCAGGAGCAACCCAAGCGGAAGCGCACGGAGCAGCAGCGGGTCCAGAGCCTCCGCATCGCCCCGAAGCCATTCAGCTTCCTGGAACGGGAGCGGCGCCGCAAGGAGCAGCGGGAGCAGCAACCGCCCCAAACCTCCGCCCAGCAGGATGTGAAGCCCTTCCGGGCCCAGCCGGTGCCCAGGGCGGTGTACGCGGCCGCGGCGGGGGAGCAAGCAAAGGAGGAGCAGCTGTACCGCTCCATCAAGATGCAGATGAGGGCCAAGGAGATGCTGCACAGCTCGGCCATGCCGCCCAGCATGCTGGCTCGCAGCCTCAGCCAAAGCAAGAAGGGCAAGGAGCCGGTTCCCGGCGAAGGGGACTTCTCACACAGGCCCAAGATCAACGTGGACGTGCCCGACTTCGACGCCGAGCACCGCCTCTTCAGGAAGCACCTGGAGAGCCGCAAGGAGGTGCGGCCGGCCACCTCCTGCGAGCCCTTCACACTGAGGACTTCCCAGATCGCCTCCAACCGCGACCGCGTCCTGGCCAGCATGGAGAAGGAGCAGAGGAGTCCCAAGCCGACCCGCTGGCCCTACGGGTCGCCCCGGGCGCTCCCCACGCCCACCTCCAGTCTCTGCTCCTCCCTTTCCGGGAGCCTGGAGCTCCTGCCGGCAAAGGTCACTGACGCCTCCAAGAAACGCCAGGAGGCTGTGAGGTATCTCCAGAGGTTCACGTCAGGGGTCCCGTCTGCCTAGGCCCCCGATCGGCGGCATTAGATGGCATGTCTGCCGTGTAGACACCCTAGTCTCCTGTAGAGCATGTCTTGTGGTGACACTGCTATGGATGACCCCCATATGCGCCTCCTCCTCCACTCGTCCACCTTGTATACTGAGTGACCCTATAGCTTCCCTATGGGGCATGGAACGCCTCCTTCACCTCCCTTAAGACTGGACTTCCTCCCACCACCTCAATGCCTGGTCCCATCAGCACCCTATGCTCCTCCCCCACCTCCTTCTTGTGTGACCGGCCTGTCTCCCCCTCGAGCAGAAAGGTTCTGGAGGAGAAGAGGAGGGCAGAGGAGGAGGAGGAGATCGGGCGGGAGAAGAGGAGGCGGAGGCAGCGGAAGCTGCAGAAGGTGATCTTCAGGCGTGCCCAGGCCAACGACCCCCACTTGGCCCTCGCCGAGACCTGCCCGGCCAAACTTCGGGAGTTCAGGTAGGACCGCTTGGAGCCAAGTCCAGTATCCATGCCGTAGTACTACAACACCAACACCAAAACTACACCAGAGTCATGCAATACCCAACACCATCCTTCAGAGGAGGACAGTGTTCCTTCTCGAGGTGTTTAACCATCCCTAGAAAGACAGTGTGCCTTCTCAAGGTTTCCTAGCGTCCCTGGAAAGAGTGGTCCCTCTCTATGTTCCTTCTCAAGCTTTCACCCCTATGGGTTTTGGGGAGATTGCTCTTCTCCTTTAGATGGTTTAGGCCTTTAAGAGTTGTTTAATCTGGGCCTCTGAAGCCCTTTGGTACTGTTTCTTCCAGAGTAATAAAATAGGGACCAGACTAATAAAATAGACTGGAAATGTAACAAAATATTGATCTAATGTCAATATAATAATAAAATATTATCTACATGTTAGATGTCTTAATTTCGTCCGTGTTTGAAAATGTTTTTAGTCGCCTTAACCAGAGCTGCTTTATGTCAAGCTGGAGGTGGCATGAGGATGCTGGTATAGATTCACCTCTGGAAGTCTCCTCGGCATGTGCAGACTAATTCAGTGGTCTGAACATTCAATAATAGGGACATGAACAAGCAGCAAAACTGCTGACATGGATAATCTGAGAAAACATCCATTTGGGGTGGCCATTGGGTTGGCCAGTCACGGGCGACTTGTCTTCCTTGGGTGGTGGGCGGTGGCCAACCAAGGCCAATGTGGACACAGCGCTGCTCCTCTGTTGTCCCAGGAAACAAGACCTCCAGCGCAAGAGGGAGTACCAGCAGGAGATCAAGGAGATCAAGGAGCGAGTGAAGGAGAGACCTCTGCTCCTGGAACAAGTGGCGCAGGTGAGAGGTGATAGGAGCTGGTAGAGGGAAGAGGAGGAGAGCCTTCAAACGGAGAACCGGGGGAAAAAACCTTTACCTTTCCCCTACGCTGCAGCTTTTGCCTTGCTTTGTATTAACAACACACATCTTTAACAATATATTTACAATATTACATAGCAAGAAAAGACTAATGCATTACCTAAAACTGACCGTCTCTATAAGACATCGGTAAGATAACAAAGAGTCATAGAATATTGTAGATATATCATAATATTGTGTGGGATCAATAAAAGTAATCTCTGTCCCCAGAGGAACGCCAAGACGGCAGTAGAGCGGCGTTACACGGAGGCTCTGCGTGGGTGTGGCCTGACGGACGACTTCCTGTCTAGGACAGGAAACTGCACTCCCAAGTCCGTACACAAGACCTCTAGCGCCTCCAGATCTAGGTATTTGCTGTGTTAATGGGACATATTTTACCACCAGGTGTGATGTCAAATAGCCGTTACATGATGTAAAAAAAATCTGCCCATTACTGGTCACACCTTACAACTAGTTGGACAAAATAAGGGCACCTTTTGGTTTGTTTTCTGTTAATCTGATTTTTTTTATTATTTTTTTTTATTAGCTGCAACTCCGACTCCACTGTTGGCTGTCGGAAGAAGTCCCTTGATGTCCACAGCCTGAGCTCAGACCTCGCTGGAGGAGAGACCAAACATGGAGAGGAAGAGGAGGAGGAGTGCAAGGGAGAGCGCTTGGTAAGAAGTCACGAGGAGGACAGTGTCCAGTCGGCGGATGAAAGCTACCACTACTCTGACGACCAGGAGAACTTCTCAGACGGTCAGGAGACCTACTCGGACAAGAGTGAGCAGGAGGAGGAGCAGCAGGAGGAACAGGGTGACAAGACAAGCTTGCATGTCGAAAACAGCAGCACATTAAGCAAGGCAAGCGATGAGAACTAGAACGGAGGGGTTTCATTTGCAGTCAAGGAAAGTGAAACTAGCTAACATCCTGGTCACACGGTATAGGAAAAGACCATAAAAGTATTACTTAGTAACGTTGAAAGGATAACAAATTTAATTTCATACAACTATGAAACGTATACATTTGTATGACACCTTCCCTTCAAGGGTTATTTGTGTTTTTGTCTCAGTTGTGGTTTATCTTTTTCACTATTCTGTGTTTAATTAATTGCAAGGATGTATGCTTACATTATTTATTTCCTAAATTCCCTTGGATTTGTAATTATCGAGCAAGATCTAAAATATTAACTTTTCGCTTGTGGAACGGCTTATCATATAACATATACGTTTGAGTTTGTATTTGACTTAAGACATTCCCACCATCACTTTGTATTTATTGTGAAAAATGTAAATAATAAAAATATAAATTGTCGAGGCCCTCTTTTATTGTTTTCCCATTGGAGTGCTTGGTGACTCATATTATGAATAATATTTCAGTAATAATAAGTGATAACTGTCTGTGGAATGCTCTCCCCGACCATCTAAGGGCCCCACAGACTGGATTCTTTTTAAAAAGGCCTAAAAACCCATCTTTTTAGAAATGCCTTTGGCTAAACTGCTATTTTAAATGATTATTTTTTCTCTGTTATTTTTCTTTTTAATCTAGTCTTTTATGTTGTATTTATCTTTGAATGTGCATTGTAGCACTTTGGGGTCATTGAGTTGATGTAAAGTGCGTTATAAATACAATTTATTATTATCATTATTATTATTATTATAACATTACAGATATAGCTTTATTTTAACATTACATTTTTTATCATTATAAAAATGAACAAATAAAATTGTAAATGCTTTAAACGTTAAATAAATTCAACCAAACTTGTGGGTGCGTCCAAGCAAGGGCAAACACAAACACATTGCGCTCTCAAGAGAGACGGGGGCGGATTTAATTCGATTGACTGCTCATTTGGGCCAATGAAGAGCCGGCTCTGGTTAAATTGCTGCACCAATCAATCTTCGGCAAGGGGCGTGTACCTGGTCCAAAATTTTCCGCGGCGCTCGCCATGGGCCGAGACGGAATATCCTGGCCTGAACCGGTTTCAACCGGTCCTGGTCTTGAGCATGAACGGAGAGGAAGACTCACACACTGGCACACACACACATTAAAACACACACACACCACTGCTTGAATACACTTCATACGAGGAGAAGCACAACAAATAAAACAAGTCGAGAGTATATTTTTGGATGTGGTGTATCCGTAAAAGCTATCGCTGTTAGCTTCACTTAAACTGCTAGCCACGGGAAGCGGAGGAATCAATGACTAGTGCGTTAGCGTGCTAATAGCTAACCGTTAGCAGCTCGGAACGGAGATATCATTGACTTGTGCGATAGCGTGCTAACTCGCTAACAGCTAACTGTTAGCCACGGAGAACGGAGGAATCAATGACTGGTGCGTTAGCTTGCTAACTTGCTAGCAGCTAACTGAGCGGATTATCATAGATTTTGGAGGTGAATTTGTTTCAGTTTGTTTTGCTATTTTGAATATATTGAGTGCGACCCAGTGTAGAGCATCGGACGTGTGGAACTCTGAAAACGTTACAAGGTGTACCTGAATGTGAGCTGATGTTTTGTTAGCCCGAGGAGCTAAGCAACTAGCCGATTTGAAGAGTAGTGTGGGCTTGAAGAAACGTGGACCATGAGATAAGCAAAGATCTCACACTCTCCACTGAAAATTGAACTCGCTGGTTGAATATACACTTTACTTGTGTAAGAGAACGGCTCTCTTGGATCAAACAGGCTTCATACTCAACGTGCAAGACACATTGGGTAAGTTTAAAACATGCTATTCAACTGTGTGGGTTCTGACTTAAATGCATGATTGATGTGGACGTAAAAGTATACGAGTAACGATATGGTGTGTGTGCCTCGTTTCACACGTTTTGGTAAATTATATTGAGAATGCTTGCATCGGTCGGATGGGCTGCAGAAGAGACTTGCTACATACAGCCTGTGTATGAGGGAGGGGTGATCTGGTTTCACCACGGAGGGCCGCTGTTTCCTCCATCAGCCACTCGCCAATCCGCTCACCATGTGGTTTCACATTTATAGTGCGCCAACCCTGTACTTACCAGCTAGGCTGCGACCACACGCACTTTTCTGGGCCTATTCCACAGTATTATGTGTGTCGAGGATAATCCCCACGCTCTAGTCGCAACATTTGCTCACCTTTTTGGAAGTATCCTAGCGGTTTAGCATACCACTGGCTGAACATGGAATCACAGGAAGGACTGTCAGCATCTTGTCGCTGTTACAGGCGGTGAAATATCCTGGGCGTTTTGCAATAAAGCATCGTCTTCGGGAGGAATAACGAGATTGGCCGTATTTCAAATGACTTTTTGTAAACATCGTTTTAAGATGAAATCCTACGTGTTGCAAAGCCATCAGAATAGCGAAATATTTCCCCAAATACATTCACTCTTAAGGCCTATATGTGCTCTTTTATACAGTTGCGAAAGGAATTGACCAACCCGTTTACTGAACACGTTTCTATAGTATTCGTTGTATCTGAATGCATTTTTCCTTTGACCCAAATATATTGATTTGAACCGGTTAGATTAACTCATTCAATTGTCGTAGTAAACGTTATTCCTGCATACTTCAAATAAATGACGGCATGTTGTAGCATGACAGCATTGGCTCAACTGAGGTCGCATATCGTTTTAGGTTTCGGTTCACTTTGTATGCTGCTGTCTTTACAAAGGCATTCTTTGAACACACTGGCATCTACCAAACAAATTCCTTCTTTTCAAATGTTTATCTGGACCAAGCAGGTGACCAGGCACCTGTGTGTTAAAGTGTACAGGATGGTCTCTCCCTCAGTCATACTAGTTTATTCCACAGTGTTTTTAAACGCAGCTATACCACAGGTAAACAGTTGTTTTATCGAGCTACAAGCAAGCAAGCCATTTCAAATGTATCCATCTACACTAAAACAATTTTAGTGTAGATGGATGGCCAAAACAGAAAAAAAAAAAACATTGTTTAGTTAATGTGTCCATGGCCTCAGAAGTAAGGTTACATGTGTGGGTTTAAACGTGTTATGCCCCCTCTCTCCCTCCGCTGTACCCGCTGCAGCTCCATGCCAGCAGAAATGACCATGTTGGCGGATCATGCAGCCAGACAGCTGCTGGATTTCTCTCAGAAGCTGGATATCAACCTGTTGGACAATGTTGTCAACTCCATGTACTACGACATCGGATCCCAAGTAAGGAGCGCTTCCATAAGGTCTCCCTACATGATCACCACACACAAAGACCAGGATGCAAGATGGAGTAGCAACCTGTAGGCTAAGGCTGGGGGTAAACGATTATTTATTAAACGATTAATCAGGCGATTATTTTATCGACTAATCTAATGACTAATTGGACGATTATCTATTTTTCTGTTGCTCGATTAATAAAAACCATAATGTATCTCAAATAAATACCAAACAATTCTTAATAATATACTTTATTTAATACGGAACCCGTAAAGGGACATGAACAAAATTTGTGCGTATACTCTCTTGCGCTCCGCCTCCAACTACGACATGGTTAGTTACATCTTTCCTGCTGTCGGCTCCCAGACCGAGGAGCACAGGTGATACGTTCCCTCCAGGGCCGATGCTCTCTTGGGGGCATGACCCTTCACTTTGACCGACAGTGAGTCTGCTTATAGGTCGGAATATGATGGAATGAAGCGGCCACCGATTCTTGACAGGCTGGGTACTTTATTCTTACACACAACCGGACTCGTTCATGACTTCACTAGACTGACACGCACGCTATCGCTCGCTCTCCTCGCTCGTCCACCTACTCGCTGACGACACACACACACACACACACACACACACACACACACACACACACACACACACACACACACACACACACACACACACACACACACACCCACCCCCCCCACCCTAGAGCTCCCTAACCCCAACCTGCTTCTTTATGATATGTATCTGAATTCATTGCTAGTTACTTGGGATAAAAGTATACGACTCATCAGTAAGACCAACATTCCCCTTACAACAACTTTCCTTACCATGATCCTGTCTCTTGGTTATATTCTAAAAGTGTCCAGCAACTCATACAGGCGTGACTGCAGTCTGTGTTTTGTGAAAATAATGTGTATTCTTTTTGCAGCAACGGATGGCTCAGGAGGTGTTGACGAATCTTAAGGATCATCCGGACGCTTGGACCAGGGTGGACACCATCTTGGAGTTCTCCCAGAACATGAAGACCAAGGTACACACCCTATTGATCTTATTAAACGCACCATGTGCCACAATCTTTTATTATGAAATATATTTAATCTTGATGAGCTAAGTATAAACGCATATTTTTTAACTTTGGCGTTAAATGAACAGTGCTTTTCCTGGCATGCAATTACAAAAGAACTTTGCACAATGTTTCAAAAACAACGTTGAATATTCCTTCTAAAAAAACATAGGTTCGAACTATATTAAAATATCTATTTTTGCGGATTTGTAGGGATGGGCATGATTAACCGCCGATCGACTAATTGATCATTAAGAATTTCGTCTGATGTAAATTTGTCATCAATAAAAATAAAGCAAATACATTTACCAAAAAAACACTACAATTACCATCCGTTGTGTTTTTCAGCAGAGAAATAGTCCGCCAAAGACGTTGAATTTGCTTAGCATCCGGACACGCTGGGGTTGATGAATTACCGGACTCCTTGCGGAGTGATAGGAAAGACAAAAAAGAATGAATCAGGCAAAAAAAATACACTTTCCTTCACAGCGGTCCAGTTCGGTGTGCTTAAAAGTACCATCGGACTAATTGAGAACTGCTGCAACTGCTGATGCCATCTCTCTTAGTTAAAAAGTAGCAGCACCCACCCCAAACCAATCGGAATAAGTGTATACATGTCGATTATAGTGGATTACACCACCTCTTCTATTCCGCATGGAATTCTATTCCGATCAGAGAATTGTATTCCGATTTACATGGACAATTCTGATCCGATTGCATTTATAATCGGAATAGATCGATTCCTATCATGCAATCCGAATGTACTGTATATATGGCATTTACAAAAGTGGTAAGCGTACGTCCGTAGGTCTCGTGCATTCTTGTGTATTCCGATTGAGGCGTATATATCTTAATTTTCTATTCTGATTGAGCTGTTTTTCCACTTCTAATCGGACCAAGGGTCCATGTAAACACAGGAGAATGAACAATCAATTTTCATTGCATTTTGAATATAGCATATAAATAGTTAATTTTAATATAAAAATATTAATGATTAATCGAAAATTGATCGTTAATTCTCCCGACGATCAACTTACACAATTTAATCGACTGCTCCTCCCTAGCGCATTGTCCATAAGGGGTAAACCAAATCAACGAGAGACATAACTACTTGTATAGGTAGATTTCAACATTAACTTTAAATTATGTACATATATATATTACAAAATAAACAAAATATCCGCTACCTTAAATCTAAAGAGTGAGAACTGAGATCGACTGAGATCCATAAAAAATCCATCAAATATTTATAGGCTATAAATTGTCACATTGTGTAGTGTAATTCTTTTTGGTAAAATAAATGATTTCCTGACAGAGAGGTCCAAGATGGGTCCAAACGAGCAATATGTTTGCTTATGAGGTTCTGGTCGTTGAAAAGCTAGCCTGAATCGGATTGTAAGGGTGCACTCACAATAGGCCATCTGGCCGTGGCCGTTGGCCGTTTTCACACCTAACCGTGCTCAAATGGACCCATTGTTCTCTGGCCTGCACTCACACTAGGCCGTCTGGCCGTGGCCGTTGGCCGTCGCAACTGTGGCCTGGCCACGGTAGGCTCTTGTACATACGTCATCACGTCGTAACACGTCATCACTAAACGTCCGCTGCATGGACCATAATAAAGTCTGCCGCCAGTCAGAGGTTTAACAACAATGGACAACAACACAGAGAACACACCAACAGTTGAACCGCTTGACGCGATGTTTACCGTTTAATGGGGAAGAAGGCTCGTCGCCTTTATTATGTCTGTGATCTTCGCATGGACTATACGTCATCCAGCTCAGGTTGCGTAGCCGTGCGTTTGCGCGTGTCGGCTCATTAGCATCTGTACCGTAGCGGCCCGTACCGTAGCAGCACACCTCTCCCAAGTGGCCAAATTGGCCTGGCCTGGCCAGAATGGCCACACTCACACTGGCAGATTTGAGCATGGTTAGGTGTGAAAACGGCCCCGGCCAGATGGCCTAGTGTGAGTGCACCCTAAGGTCACAAAGGTGCAGAGAAGTCAACTAAGTGAACAGGGGAATTTAAGTAACCTGACCTTCCACTGCTGTAGCAGCACAGACGAACAGGTGGGCGTCCTAGGTCAGCTGCTAGGCCAATATCTCTTGATAAGCAGATTACTTCCTTAAGGCTTTAATATGCATTATGAATGATACATTTTTGTGTTAGGTCACTCAAAGTTTTCTATTAAAGTTTTAAAATAATCTATTAAGGTAAAGGCCCAGCTAGGTTTTCTCTAGCTATGGAGATGATCAACAGGCCTAATGTACTACACAAGCATTCCTCTCCCCTTCCTCCTCTGGAACAGGGATTGCAAGCTTGTATTTTCAGTGAAGGAGAGAGGGATTTGATGCAGAAATATTTTGTTGACGGAAGTTGTGATGGGTATTTGATTTTGTTTGTAGTGACGGCTGGTCAATGTGTATAAATTGTATTTCTCTATGTCCGTCTCATTCCCTAACCTTATTTTAATGTTTTTCTTTAGTACTACGCCCTGCAGATCCTAGAAACGGTAATCAAAACTCGTTGGAAGATTCTCCCCAGAAATCAGTGTGACGGTAAGAATATAACTAAAGCTTTTAATTGAATATATATATGTTAAAACTTGCGTTCTCTTATGCACACTTTTCTAAATTTCACAGGAATCAAGAAGTACGTTGTGGGTTTGATAATCAAGACCTCTTCTGATCCTGTTAACGTAGAGGTACAGTGGCCATCGCTCTCAACCTTCTTTTGCTCTGGTTTTATTCTGCATTGTATGTAGTCAAACCTAGTGAAATTTAAACGTTTAAATATTGCTTGTTTTTGTGTTTTCAGAAGGAGGGTGTGTACATCGCAAAACTCAACATGATCCTTGTCCAGGTAAACGCATCCCACAACCTCAAGTTTTATTGATACCGTAGGAAGTTTTCCAATAAGATAGTAATGACAATAATTCATTGAACTTAGATGCAAAATTCAGGGTAAGACGCAGACTACCATCACTTGACACGGAAGAGATACAACAAGGATAACGTTATTAATCCTGTGAGGGAAAGAAAACATTCGATAAATAGTTGTAATAACAGGGTCAATCATGTGTAATTAGAAGTACTGTAATAATAGCTAATAAATTGTGTGGAGTGTTGCTCTACTGTAGCTGAAGTATTGGATCAAGGTCCATTAGGCGGTGATGCTCAGCCGTAGCCCTCTGCCCCCCCAGATCCTGAAGCAGGAGTGGCCCAAGCACTGGCCCAACTTCATCAGTGACATTGTGGGGGCAAGCCGAACCAGTGAGAGCCTCTGTCAGAACAACATGACCATCCTCAAGCTGCTCAGTGAGGAGGTGTTCGACTTCTCCAGTGGACAGATGACTCAGGTCAAGGCCAAACACCTCAAGGACAGGTAACAGCCCTAGTAGCCCTACACTGGACTAGCACTACACTGACTCCACACTGAACTAGTACTACACTGACTCCACACTGGACTAGTACTACACTGACTCCACACTGGACTAGTGCTGCACTGACTCCACACTGGACTAGCGCTGCACTGACTCCACACTGGACTAGTACTACACTGACTCCACACTGGACTAGTGCTGCACTGACTCCACACTGGACTAGCGCTGCACTGACTCCACACTGGACTAGCGCTACACTGACTCCACACTGGACTAGTGCTGCACTGACTCCACACTGGACTAGTGCTGCACTGACTCCACACTGGACTAGTGCTGCACTGACTCCACACTGGACTAGCGCTGCACTGACTCCACACTGGACTAGCGCTGCACTGACTCCACACTGGACTAGTGCTGCACTGACTCCACACTGGACTAGCGCTACACTGACTCCACACTGGACTAGTGCTGCACTGACTCCACACTGGACTAGCGCTGCACTGACTCCACGTTGGACTAGTGCTACACTGACTCCACACTTAACTAGTGCCGCTCCATTTCTTATGCATCCAATGATTCTTGTCCCTTAAACAAGGTTCAGAAACATACTACTTTGAATTGGAAGCATTATCATAAATGTATCTATATTTTTTTAAATGAACATTCCCCATCCCTACACTCGACAATAGACCAGTAACTACTAGACTTACTAGTACTCTATTCTAACTCAACTATCTCAGTCCTAACCAGGAATCTCTTGTTCTTCTTCCAGCATGTGCAACGAGTTCTCCCAAATATTCCAGCTGTGCCAGTTCGTCATGGTGAGTAGAATCAGATCAACTGAGCTGGACAGCTAACAGCGTCTGCACCTGGACCTTAACGTGTACCTGGTCTACTGTTGGGAGTATTCCCAGAATGCACCTCTTGACCCTTTTGTGTCCCTGTTCTGTTTTAGGAGAATTCCCAGAATGCACCTCTGGTCCACGCCACTCTGGAGACATTGCTGCGCTTCCTGAACTGGATCCCGCTGGGCTACATCTTTGAGACCAAGCTCATCAGTACTCTGGTTTACAAGGTATAGGATCTAGATCGTAAATGCGTCTCCTGTAAACATTGATTGTGGATGTGGCTCTACACACCAACTAACCATGGCCAATATGTCAGGTTGTAGTGACCCATGTTCGATTCTGACCTGCAGTCCACTGCCTCGTCCCCTCTATTCATCAACCCACTCTCCTATTTATCCTCACTCACCTGTCCATCAAAGCACCAGCACCATAATCAAGTAAATGAGGAAAATATTGAATGTTAAAAATCTGTAGGAAAATCTACTAATAAGATGGGACGGTCTCGCAAAAATGTTCTTGCATTGCAGCTGTAAACATCATAGGAGCTGTGTAACATTGTGCGGGGATCTCCATGTCTTCATACCTGGGTTAATGTTGCTTCATCACACCTTTTGATTAAGTCAAGGCTTCAGAGTCTTCCTCGGGTTGCCACTAAACTCTTTACCTGTTCACCAGTTCCTGGACGTGCCCATGTTCCGCAACGTCACCCTCAAGTGTCTGACGGAGATTGCGGGCGTCAGCGTCAACCAGTACGAGGAACAGTTTGTCAACCTGTTCACCCTCAACATGTGCCAGCTCAAACAGGTAAACGCAAACTCCTGTGGGAGCTCTATAAGTTGATCGATGGGTGGGTGGCCGAGCGGTCACCCACCCATCGGCCGGCAGCCAGTAAGACGTCTCTAAACGGTCTCCACGTCACCCATGTTCAGATGCTGCCCCTCAACACCAACATCCGCCTGGCCTACTCCAACGGGAAGGATGACGAGCAGAACTTCATCCAGAACCTCAGCCTGTTCCTCTGTACCTTCCTTAAAGAGCACGGCCAGCTGGTTGAGAGGAAGCCCAACCTGAGGGAGACGCTCATGGAGGTGAGGTCTTTGGCTGTTGGGGGCTGTATGAAGCCCATCCAATCATTTATTAAGCCCAAATGTAATGATTGGATTGCCTGATCAGTCTGTCTACCAGCTAGGGCTGTCAACAAATATATATATATATATAATTTTTTTCAAGCTGTTCATTTACTGCATGAGGGACAGAACAAGTAGAAAAAAGCAAAATATTTTTATTCTGATTACAATATAACATTTTTATTAAACTAATAGTTATATCTTTCCACCCCTGGATCCCCAGTGAGTGGGTTCTAAATGCATATTTTCCTCTGCAGGGAATATAGTAAACAAAGATCATCACTGACAGTCAGTGACTGGGAATGATGACCAGTTGTCAGTTTTGTCCTTTCTCTTTTTACGCGAGTATAGTAGCACTGCAATCTATCCCCAAGGGTAAAGCGTATTTGTTGTCACATTGCAATGCAGATCCCTAGGTTTGATTATTATTTGATGTTAATGAAAAGAAAATAGTTGTTTCACAGCAGAGCTGTGTCCGTTCAACCGAGTACGCGCTGTCTCTCAGAGTGAGACCAAATTAATATATTTATATTATTCTATAACCCAATGTTTATAGCCATGCTGCCTACCCAGCAGGCAACCTGTTCGGGGCAATCATTGCGCTTAAGCTAGAAATGTTTAGGAGTAGTACTTTTGGAGGGAGGCCTGAAGGCGGGGTGGGATATTTCTGTTGGATACTTTCAAAACCTAGCTGACTCGTGCTGTTTTTTAATTACTTCCATACCAAAGTAATTTAAAAGTTTGGAATCCCGGTCGGAGACAAAGATGGGGTCACAGGCCAAAAGAGTTTGATCAGTTAGTTAATGGTTTTGGTTCCCGTGTCTCCAAGGCCCTGCACTACATGCTGCTGGTGTCCGAGGTGGAGGAGACGGAGATCTTCAAGATCTGTCTGGAGTACTGGAACCACCTGGCAGCCGAGCTGTACCGCGAGAGCCCCTTCTCCACCTCCACCTCCCCGCTGCTGTCCGATGTCCCGCCGCGGCGACACCTCTACCTACCCGTCCTGTCCAAGGTGAGACCACGGGGTGTGGCCCCACAGGGTTGGGGATTTCATTCCTCACCAGGGCCATCCAATGCTAAGAATCTATGCATACACATTATTGCCATATATTGCTTCGGTATTTTGTGCTTAGAGTAACAACACTAATGAGAATAACACAATACCATACTCTCACTTTATTAGCAAGGAAATACAAATGATGTCTTAAGTATTATGCATACTGTACATGCCTCCACAATGCCTAGATTAAAGAGTGATCTTTGAGTGTACTCTGGTTAATCTTCTACACTGGTATCATGTGCGCAGGTTCGGCTGCTGATGGTGAGCCGCATGGCCAAGCCTGAGGAGGTGCTGGTGGTGGAGAACGACCAGGGGGAGGTGGTGCGGGAGTTCATGAAGGACACGGACTCCATCAACCTCTACAAGAACATGAGGGAGACGCTGGGTGAGCCCACGACAAATTCACTTCCTTACTCCGCCCATGTACCGATAGGTGCGCGGCAGTGTCGATTATGACGAGTAGGATCTGGTTCTCATCAGGAAACCCTCGAGACATGTTGATGTTGAATCATCTGTGCTAACTGTTTTCACTTTTGGGTTTCCAATGATGATAATAAAAAAAACAAATAAAATAAATAGTAGTTTAAATGTAAGCCCTGAACCTCAGCTCCAGCCTCAAACGGTTAAAGGACCAGGAGAAACTCAAGGGAACCCTCTTTTCAAGTTGGGGGTGCACTGGGGTCCCGGTGGGCAGAGACGTAGAGGCAATGCGTCTGTCTCTCATGCCGTCTACCTGTCTCGTCCACCACAGTGTACCTGACTCACCTGGACTACGCAGACACAGAGCGTATCATGACGGAAAAGCTCCACAACCAAGTGAACGGCACAGAGTGGTCCTGGAGGAACCTGAACACGCTCTGCTGGGCCATCGGCTCCATCAGCGGCGCCATGCACGAGGAGGACGAGAAGAGGTTCCTGGTCACCGTCATCAAGGTGAGCACCTCTTGGTTCTACTACTCGCCCCAATCCCGATGTTTTAGGTTTGGGGTCGATTTGCCGTCCTGCCGCAAAAAGATGCGTTAGCAGTAGGGGTGTGACGAGATCTCGTGCCACGAGATCTCGCGAGATTAAACTCGACGATATTACCCGTCGCGTTAAAAATCTGTCTAGCGAGATTTTTGAGCTATCCAAACTTCTATTTGTCGCCTGTGGGGGCAGTAATGCGCCTTTGCTACATCTAGTCTGCCAGAACCTAAAGAAGGAGAAGGAAAAGAGGAGGGGAAGCAGGGGAAGCAGCCGTAAGCTGTGTTCGAAATCGTTCCCTATCACGGATATAGTGTACTATATAGGGTGCTCGCCATTTTGTAGTGGTGTTCGAATTCTCAGTGGTTAATTTCATGCACTAAATAGTGCACTTAAAATCCCCAAAATTTGAGTGTACATACGATGTACCCTACATGTTACTCCCGTATACCACAATGCAATGCGGTCGTGTTTTTCCGGAGGAGAAGAAGAAGCTGAATAACCGCGAAAACAAATACATTTAATGATGGAGTCTCCGGCTTGCGTTTAGAAATGTCAACAATTTATTTGGGATTTAACATAGAATAATTTAACATTCAAAATTTATTAAAAAAAACTTGAACAAGGAAATGTAACATTCAACATCAATACAACCTCCAGCCCGGTTTGTTTAGATGATGTGGGCGCATCACGTCACACAAAGACCCGCCGCATTTACTGACGCAAATGACGTTTAGAAATGTTCAGCATAGTGTCCGAATTCTCGTTTGTTCGTTCCCTATATAGTGCACTATATCATGAACACTATATAGGGAATAGTGAGTGAGTGTATAGGGAACGATTTCGAACACAGCTAAAGACAGCCAGAATGACGTCGGAAAATACCCGTATTACCGTCGAAGATGCCCCCGCCACTTTTAAATCATTTGTTTGGCAGCATTTTGGCTACTTTGATTTGGTTTTGCGCATAATATTGTTTGCACTTGAAAAAAAGAGAATTATTTCATTAAATTAGTTTTAGTTTAAATTTCATGCATGTAAAGAGTTATAATAAAACATTTCAAAATGCATGTGCAACTTGGTTAAATAAAAGTCTGTTGGTCCAGTCATATATTTTGTCATTGTAGTTTTCTTAAAATCTCGTCTCGTCTCGTTCTGGAAAACGCTAATCCCCCTCTTTGTGTACAAGTTTACGTCAATTCAATTTTAAATGTAGGCATCTGTATGAGTTGTACTACTGAGCGCAGTTTTTACTGCTCTCCCCCCCCCCCCCCCCCGTACAATAACAAATAATAGAATGATATTTGGTGGTCAGCATTGAACATTCACTGCCCATGACAAGATGTGCGCATGGTTTATAATGGTTGAACCGGTGATGAATAACCAAACGATAATAACCGTGTGTCCCGTTCTCCAGGACCTGCTGGGGCTGTGTGAGCAAAAGCGGGGGAAGGACAACAAGGCCATCATAGCCTCCAACATCATGTACATCGTGGGCCAGTACCCCCGCTTCCTCCGGGCCCACTGGAAGTTCCTCAAGACCGTTGTCAACAAGCTCTTTGAGTTCATGCACGGTGAGCCCGATGACCCGGGGCGGGGGCCACAAATGACTAGGCGGATAGGTTCTGTCGTACCCCACCGGACCTGAAGGCATCTTTGAGCTGCTCCTTAATGACTTGAAATAAGTGCAGTGCAAATGGCTTTAGATGAAAGGGAGTACATGAGTACGTGCTGTGACCACCCTGATCATTAATGAGAAAGGTTGTTCTTCCAAGAGCTGTGCTCTTTGCTTCGTGTTCATCAAGGGAACATTTTAGCTTGTGGAGAGTTGATCTCTTGAAGACACTATTTGTAGACTTTGGAAAAATGGCCGGGCAGCCAGATCCAAAGTTTTGCCATGTAAATCAGGCTCAGTTTTGCTTGCCTTCATGGAATGTACAAAAACAATGATGATGAGCAGTGAATCAATTGTATATAATGGGACAATTGTTATTGTAGTTTTGCCCAAACAGTAGAGGTGGGGTCTGTAGTACAGTACTTAATGGCTGAATCTATTCCTGAGATGAGGCTGTCTACAAAGTACATGGCCTTTGGGTACAAAATACTTAAGTGTTTTTTGTTCTTTCGGCCCACAGAGACCCACGACGGTGTGCAGGACATGGCGTGCGACACATTCATCAAGATCGCACAGAAGTGCCGGCGCCACTTTGTGCAGGTGCAGGTGGGCGAGGTGATGCCCTTCATAGACGAGATCCTGAGCAACATCAACACCATCATCTGTGACCTGCAGCCCCAGCAGGTAACAAGGACACAAGAACACTTTTTCGCTCACACACATACGCTAAGGTTATACCTGTAATAAGGTGGCAACAGGTATATCGGTCACATCTGTAGGCAGGAAGTAACACACCTGTTGCATCTGTCGGAAGGAAGTAACACACCTGTTGCATCTGTAGGCAGGACGTAACACAGCTGATGCATCTGTAGTAAGGAAATAAATACGAACTGTGCCGTCTAACTCCTGTGTCCTCCCTGCACTCAGGTCCATACGTTCTACGAGGCGGTGGGCTATATGATCGGAGCACAGACGGACCAGGCGGTGCAGGAGCATCTGATAGAGAAGTACATGATGCTGCCCAACCAGGTGTGGGACAGCATCATCCAGCAAGCCACCAAGGTAAGCCTCTCCATCTGACAGGAAGGAACTGATGGAGAACCGCACAACCATAATGGGACAGTCAACTCACATTTAAATCATAGATTGGACTTCATGTTTCCAGGGACTATTGATGGTCAACATTTTAAGCCTGTACATGATTGGCTGGATTTTGCTCTCTGTGTAGAACGTGGACATCCTGAAGGATGCAGAGACGGTCAGACAGCTGGGCAGCATCCTGAAGACCAACGTGAGGGCCTGCAAGGCGGTGGGACACCCCTTCGTAGTGCAGCTGGGCCGCATCTACCTGGACATGCTCAACGTCTACAAGTGTCTGAGTGAAAACATCTCCTCCGCCATCCAGAGCAACGGTCAGTTCTGCTGTCTATCTCTGTAGTACTGTCTCTGCTCTTATTAATAGGAATGGCTGTCTCTCTGCTCTTATTAATAGGAATGGCTGTCTCTGTCTCTGCCATTATTATTAGGACTGTCTCTCTGCTCTTATTGGTAGGATTCTGCTCTTATTAGTAGGACTCTCTGCTCTTATTAGTAGGACTGTCTGCTCTTATTAGTAGGACTGTCTGCTCTTATTAGTAGGACTCTGCTCTTATTGGTAGGACTGTCTCTGCTCTTATTAGTAGGACTGTCTGCTCTTATTAGTAGGACTCTCTGCTCTTATTAGTAGGACTGTCTGCTCTTATTGGTAGGACTGTCTCTGCTCTTATTGGTAGGACTGTCTCTGCTCTTATTGGTAGGACTGTCTCTGCTCTTATTAGTAGGACTGTCTGCTCTTATTAGTAGGACTGTCTGCTCTTATTAGTAGGACTCTCTGCTCTTATTGGTAGGACTCTCTGCTCTTATTGGTAGGACTGTCTCTGCTCTTATTAGTAGGACTGTCTGCTCTTATTGGTAGGACTCTCTGCTCTTATTGGTAGGACTGTCTCTGCTCTTATTAGTAGGACTGTCTGCTCTTATTGGTAGGACTCTCTGCTCTTATTGGTAGGACTGTCTCTGCTCTTATTAGTAGGACTGTCTGCTCTTATTAGTAGGACTCTCTGCTCTTATTAGTAAGACTGTCTGCTCTTATTGGTAGGACTGTCTCTGCTCTTATTAGTAGGACTCTCTGCTCTTATTGGTAGGACTGTCTGCTCTTATTAGTAGGACTCTCTGCTCTTATTGGTAGGACTCTCTGCTCTTATTGGTAGGACTGTCTCTGCTCTTATTAGTAGGACTGTCTGCTCTTATTGGTAGGACTCTGCTCTTATTGGTAGGACTGTCTCTGCTCTTATTGGTAGGACTGTCTCTGCTCTTATTAGTAGGACTGTCTGCTCTTATTAGTAGGACTGTCTGCTCTTATTGGTAGGACTCTGTCTGTCTCAGCTTGTTTGTTTGTCTGTCTGTCTGTAATATAAGCAGTAGAATTGAGCGTTTGGTGTGTGTGGTCCTACAGGGGAGATGGTGACCAAGCAGCCCCTGATCAGGAGCATGCGGACGGTGAAGAGGGAGACCCTTAAGCTCATCTCGGGCTGGGTCAGCCGCTCCAACGACCCCCAGATGGTGAGGACGGGACACTCCATCAGAAGTCTTGTTCAATACAGTCCCTTGTGTTGTGGAGTCATCGTCAACTCTAACATTTGATTCTCTTTTACGCACATTCATAAATGTCATTGGCAAACAACACGTACAACGCTTTCAGTGTCAGAGCAAGGAGGGCCCCCAGTATACACAATTACTGCAAGAGGCCTTGGCCAGTGGGAAGCAGTTGAAAGAAAAAGTCTGCAACACTGCTTATGCTCCCTGTGTGGTTATTTAGCAAACACAAATGGTAATTGAATAATTTATTGCATTTATGTTGCACTTCTCTTGGTGTGTGTGTGTGTGTGTTCGACCAACCGCTTGATTATCGTTCTTTATTTGAATGTGCTTAATTCTTTCTCTCTCTCCTATCCTCCTCTCTCGCCCTCTCAGGTGGGAGATAACTTTGTACCCCCCCTACTGGAGGCGGTGCTCATCGACTACCAGCGCAACGTTCCGGCGGCCCGCGACCCCGAGGTTCTGAGCACCATGGCAACCATTGTCAACAAGTTGGGGGCGCACATCACCACGGAGATCCCCAAGATCTTTGACGCCGTCTTTGAGTGCACGCTCAACATGATCAACAAGGTTGGCATGGATACAGCACGCATGCACGTCACACTTCTACACATGACGCAAGTGCACTTCATGTTGTTGTAGCGTGCATGATGGTCCAGTGGTTACAGGGTCTGACTCCCAGCAGAAAGGTGCTGGGGTCGATGACTACAGTAAGTCTGTGGTGCATTGCAGCAGCCTAACAAGTCATCCTTGAGCCAGTTAACCTACTAAGGCCTACACACTCCTTGATGACTTGTATCTGAATTCACCGATCTGTTATTAGAAGTCTCCTAAATGACTCAATCAATGGTAGAATATTAAGACAATTAGGGTGTGCTGGGGAAATGAAATGAGGTTAATAATGGCTTGTCTAAAATGCTATAGAAATGCACGTTTTGGGAATTTCATGGTTTATCCCATCTTACCACATTATGGTTTAGCATCTTGTAAATAACCTGATCTCTGTTCCTCCAGGACTTTGAGGAGTACCCAGAACACAGGACCCACTTCTTCTACCTGCTCCAGGCAGTCAACTCCCAGTGTTTCCCTGCCTTCTTGTCCATCCCCCCGGCCCAATTCAAGCTGGTCCTGGACTCCATTATCTGGGCCTTCAAGCATACCATGAGGAATGTAGCGGACACAGGTATGATCCTCTCCCCTCTTCCCCTCAATCTCCTTGCACCTCCTCTCTCTTTCCCTCTCTTCTCTACCTGGCACAAAATTAATAAAAGCATACATTGTTTCACTTGCGAGGCGGATGTGAAACTACACAACAAGTGTTTCAAATTAGTAAACCTCAGAATAGTGTTGGGTGGTTTGTGGATGGAGTGTCCTCCTCACTGTCTTTTGGTGTGTGGAAGCGTCCTCCATACGTGTGTGTGTGTGTGTGTGTGTGTGTGTGTGTGAGTCCTCCTCACTGTGTTGTGTGGGAGAGTCCTCCTCACTGTGTTGTGTGGGAGAGTCCTCCTCACTGTGTTGTGTGGGAGAGTCCTCCTCACTGTGTTGTGTGGGAGAGTCCTCCTCACTGTGTTGTGTGGGAGACTCCTCCTGACTCTGTGTTGTGGGTGTGTGCGTACTCCTCACTGCGTTTTCCGTGGGAGTGTCCTCCTGACTGTGTTGTGGTTTCTCCAGGTCTCCAGATCCTCTACACACTGCTTCAGAACGTGGCCCAGGAGGAGGCGGCGGCGCAGAGCTTCTACCAGACGTACTTCTGTGACATCCTGCAGCACATCTTCTCCGTGGTCACGGACACCTCCCACACCGCAGGTACCCTTCACATCACTCCAGCTCCTTCAAACAGCTTCAATATAAAGCAGGTCGCACACCAGACACGGAGCGCTGCGTACTACCAGGACAATGCATGGAGGAAGATGTTTTTTTTTCTGTCTTTAACTAAAGTGGTGGTAGCGGCTGATGCCAACTGCTGAAGTGCTGTAAGTTATAGCGCGGCTGTATTGTGGTGCCAGTGCTAGAATTCTATTTTTAAACGCGGCCCACTTGAAGTTTCAATGAAGACACAGTGCTTTGGCACTGGCGGGGAAAGGATCCTATCCAATAAAAAAAAATTACAAGTCATTTACAGTATTATTGGGAAATGCAGGAAATCCTTCATGCTTCATTTCCAAAATATCTACAAATATTTATAATATCATAACTTGGGGTTACCGTGTAGTGCACCGACATATAATTACCTTCAGGGGTTCCTAAAAGGTAATTGACGGATGTTCAAAAGAAAGGCCTGTGTGTTTCTACATTAGTTAATCTACAGCATGTTGATTTGCCTCCAGCAACAGGATTAATATATATATATATATATATATATATATATATATATATGGGATCGACCGATACCGTTTTTTTAGGGCCGATACCGATACCGATATTTTTTCATCAGCCTTAGCCGATACGGACTTTCTTGAGCCGTTCTTTTTTTTTTTTTTTAAAGAAACACAACTTCAATATAAAAAACAATATTTAACAAATAGTAAAAACAGGTGAAGTAGAACAAGTAAGAACAAGTAGATGAACAATATTTAACAAATAGTAAAAACAGGTGAGGTAGAACAAGTAAGAACAAGTAGATGAACAATATTTAACAAATATTAAAAACAGGTGAGGTAGAACAAGTAAAAATAAATAAATAAATAAATCGGCGAAAATCAGCCGCGTATCGGCCGATACCGATACATGTAAAAAACGCGAATATCGGCCGATAATATCGGCCGACCGATATATCGGTCGATCCCTAATATATATATATATATATATATATATATATATATTGGGGATGGGCACGAGTAGTAAATTCCAAACTCGAGTGATCGAAGGAATTCCTCGAGGATCAATCGAGTACTCGTTTAATTGAATCTATTTTTAGAATGCAACGCATCTGCAGCAGGAATAGGCCTGGAGATGAACGGCAATATTACCAACCAAACATGTAATGCTTATTCTCCATCAAAACACATTTTCCTTAACAAAAATAAATATGCGTCTCACAATTTAAATCACGTTGAACGCCTGTAACAGTTTAAAAAAAACAAAAATGAAACAAGTAGCCTAACCATTGCAAATAATTTAAAGCTGCAAATAAAACGGCAGCAAATGGACTATGGAAATACTCAGCGTTGTGATTTTCTCTACAAGGCCGGGATTAAAGCTGCGTCTTGCGGCGGTGAAAATAGCCGACACACTAGGTTGCTGCGGGTCTGCTTTCTCGAACTCACCGTTGTGTTTCAGGAGCATATGTTGCCGCATAGTACTTTCTGTTAGCTAAATTTCGTTAGGCATATTTTACATTTCACCTTATGATCTCCTAATTCTTTAAAGTATTTCAATTCTTCGCTGCGCTTTGCTTTAACCGCCATCTCTTCACTTTTTTGAATTCTGGCGTGCCTGCACACGGCACGGAACGCGCCACACAGAAATGGATACATTTCATTTGCTTTGTGCCCACGGCATGCGTTAGTGGCGCCGACAGAAAATGTATACATTTACACTTAGTTTGTGTATGTATATGCAAACTCGAGTTGGCCTGTCCAACAACCGATTTCATTTGTAACGAGGAGTACTCGAGTAATCGATTCCTCACGCCCATCCCTAATAAATATATATATATATATATATATATATATATATATATATATTTTAATTTTGAAACGCCATATTTTGAGAACGACTTCCATCATGATTGTGTCTGCATAGCGCTTCTAGCTCTTCTACCCCTCTCTGACGAGTCCTCTCTGCTGCCATCTGCAGGTCTGACCATGCACGCCTCCATCCTGGCCTACATGTTTAACCTTGTGGAGGAGGGGAAGATCAGCGCTCCTCTCAGCCCCGCCAACCCCACCAACCAGGTGTACGTCCAGGAGTACGTTGCAAACCTGCTGAAGACCGCCTTCCCACACCTACAGGAGTAAGTACTAGGCTCAGACTAATTGAACCCTGTTGTTCAGGACCACTGACCTGCTTCTCTAGGCCCCATTTGTCCTGGGGTCAAGTGACATTTTATGGTATAAGGATGTGTAGTTGAATGTCTGTACGTGTTATGTTATCAGGTCCTGTAGTGGAGTGTATGTGTTGCGTGTGACTGTATAGGGTTAAGTGACTGATTTAAGTTTCTTCTGTTTTCTCTGTGTAGTGCCCAGGTGAAGGTGTTTGTCACGGGCTTGTTTAGCCTGAACCAAGACATCCCTGCCTTCAAGGAGCACCTCAGAGACTTCCTGGTGCAGATCAAGGTGAGGGATGATGTGTGGTTGCTCCTCTTCTGGAAGACGTGTATCTGGTGGCTCCTCTTATGGCTTACGTGTGTATGTGTCTGGTTGACCCTCTTGTGGCTGACCTGTGTGTATTTGGACCTGCAGGAGTTTGCGGGCGAGGACACCACTGACCTGTTCCTGGAGGAGCGGGAGACGTCTCTGCGCCAGGCCCAGGAGGAGAAGCACAAGATCCAGATGTCTGTGCCGGGCATTCTCAACCCCCACGAGCTGCCTGAGGAGATGTGTGACTGAGCGCTCCTTCTCTCCAACACATGAAGGAGGAGGAGAGAGGTGGACGAGACATTGGGGTGGAGGGAGATGCAGGACTCTGCTCTCCTCCATAGCTAGTATTTCATTGAGATTTAGTTTGTTTTGTTGTTGGAACAAAGGTGATTGGATACCCGGGTGTGAGCTTGCGTGTGTGATTGAAGACGGGGAGCAGTTGCGCCCCCAAGCACTTGGTTGTTGGTCGACCAAACCCTTGCCATGATGTACCGGACTGTACCGAGAGACGCCAGAAGCCCTACTGCTACGCGCTCAGGTCCCATTTTATATACGAAGACTGCGTGTTTTGGTTTTGGTTTCATTTTTTTGTTCCCAATTCAAGCGATTGGTTTTGTTTATACGATTTGTTGACGTACGTGAAGTGGAACGAATAAAGATTATTTTGATCTCTTGTATTCACATCCCACCCGCCCTTCCCCCTACACAGTGCATAGTTCCTTTTTATTTTGTCAATATGTAATATATATATCTGTGGATCCAGTCCTGAGGCATTGAGGGCAGGCTGCGCTGCCCCCTGGTGGTCCCCTGTGCACTCGCTTGTGGATGTAATGCTGAGCGGTACGGATGGACATCTTACTGCCTTTTTTTTATTTTACTTTTTGTGCGTGTTGGTTATTCTTTTTTTCATCCTTTTGTGGGGGTTGAGATGGAGCTGGCAACCTGAACGCTCAGTCTGGACAGAAAGTGCGAAGGAAGGTTTTGTGCATACCATTCTGTTTGTAAAACTATCTTAGTACTATGGGAACATAAAGTTGGCTATTTTTACAAAACTTGTCTGCTTGTGTGCTGCTTTTGAATCAAGTTCTTGTTTGAAGTGTGTCACCGATCATGCTGGCAAAATGTTGGTATACAAATACATTGGGCAATGCATAGAACACATTCCTCTCGAAAGGTCTCTTAAGAAGCTGACCTATGTTTCCATTATCAGCACAATAATTCCCACGTCTGCATTATAATTGCTTGAGGGGGAAAATGTGATTATGTTATCTTGATTAGATTTTCTTAGGTTCAGGGGTTTATTCAAAATAAATTCTCGAATAAGTACATGGGGGATCTACTCCAGTCATCTATGAGCAAAGAGGTGCGGCAAATTATGGCATGTATGTCGTAATGTCTGTTCAACAGGTTTTTCTGTTATAAAGATCAATGATTACATAATGTAAACACAAAGGTAGACAAAGGAAATGTAAACCAAAACATTTAATCGAATTGTACAAGTTGTGTATTGATTCGTAGATAAGAATCACTATTTTTTAAATGAATCTACTTTTCTTATTGTGTGGCTACAACCCTGGATCAAACATTAAATTCAGTGTCAAACTATGTTCTTAACAATCGATGACAATGCCTCGTATTATTGCGTTCAATTTCAAAAACAAGCCTATTTTTAAACCTTCAGTATACAAGCATTAAGTGTGGTGACTTAACTAGAAATACAAACTAAACAATACGATCTGCAAGTAATAAGTTATAGAACAGGAAGGAATAAAGAGAGACGCTGCCCCGTGACTCCTGTGCAAGAAATTAACAATCAATTTTTTGGTGTGTTGATATTCGAACATTATGTGAAATGCTGATTATGATTTCACAAAAGTTTAGGGTATTTCGCGTTTTAGAATATTTGTATGTTTTCTTTTAAACACTAGATTGTCTGTGCACTTTTTTTTTATTAATTTCTATAATTCTTATTTCATTGCCTGTTTAAATTTAACGTGCAACAACAAAATGCAATTCTTATATTTCATTATTGTATTGGCTTACTCATATTTCCGTGTTCAAATTTTAATTTTAATTTTTTTTGATCATCTCGATATCGAGCCGAATAAATTTTTCTGTATCAGAATCTGAACCAAAATCAGAATCAGAATTTAACTGAAAAAAATACCTCATGGACCTACCACCGCGATACTAGCGGAAAAAGCCGAACGCTTCGGAGGAGACGGCGGTAAGTGCCGAGCGAAAGTCCCTTTTCCAACATGGTGGCCGTGTCTACCCTCCACTAAACGCTCAGATTGGAGACAACAAACTCGACTCTATCTTCCAGTGTCGCTCAAATTTGGGATGTAAATCAATCCCGGTTTTTAACGTAACTCATACCCTTTGCCGACTGTTCTCCCTGGGTTTTTGGTTCATGCAACAGAGTTAATCTTAAATAATAATTATTTCCACTGGGCCCCAAAACAACCAGCTGCCAACCAATTGTGACAGTCAACAATTTCCAGAGCCATGGTGTGACCAGGTGATCTGCCCTTCTTCATGAACAATGTGTGAAAACTGCGCCGAGTTGGTGGAGGTGTTAAATGAAAGTAAGTTACATTTTTTTTGCACCGAAAGGTAATGCTAAGCTAAGTCCAAAACGTTAGCATTGCTGCCTTCTATTTAGTGAAGCTTGTTAGCATGGTAGCGGCTGGCTGTCTAGCAACATCATTTTCTACGTATATGTATACCCATTTTAAGTCTACGGTACCACGGCTGGGCTATAGACAGTCCTTTTCCATGTGGTTGTAGTGCTTATCTTTTCATGTCATTGTACCGGATTTCAAACAGTAAGCTAAATGTATGGCTGGATGTGTGTTGGGCCTGTCATCTTCAATAACCACTTCAAGCAAGCTCCTAGGTGGCTTTAAGCTTTTCTTTAAGCATGTTTATATTCCAGACACATAGAAGCCAGATAGGAATTTATGCGTGTCAAACAGATCGTGGCTATTGTAAGGTTTTGGGTAAGAAGTTGAATCTTGCACCACAGTCCACGACTCTGTTTGGTGTCTTGGTCAGGACCACTGCCAGCCATTGTGTTGAGGATGCTCGCACATAATATCCCTAAAACCTGAAAGTCTTCCAACACTATCCATGAAAACGTATCGCTGTGCGATGCTCTAGGTGTAGGACCAACCACGGCAGTGTTTCCTTTTCTGTCTTGTGTACCCCTCACATCAATTCGGCTCCAGTACCCCTTCATCGACCCCAAACCACCAATGTTTTCCATTGAACTTCGCAATTATGCTATTACAATTTAGCATCATTGTTAATATTGCAGACGCCTCTAAACTAATATTATACTGTTTTCTTTTAGAATAATTCTTTATTATTGTACTGGGCTCTGCTTTGAAATGGAAGACGCTGAGGTTTGCTTTTCTTTTTCTGATTGTAACTTTGTTGATGAGCAATAATTATCAACAAAATCGACTTCTTTGTTAGTACTTCCGGGGGCTCCCCTGTTTGAGTGGTCTACAGCATCCTATTGTTAGTGGTTTGGCAAATGTTTGTTCAAGATGGGGGGACAGCTTAATGACCTTTGCAACCAGGCTGATATGTTGGTGTTTAGTGTGGGTGCTCTCGGATAGATGGTTGTTAATCGATGAACCAAGTTGGCCCTTAAACTGCTACTTGTCAATGGGCTTCAACTTGGGTTCAGGGTAAAGCTAGAAGGCTCAATTGGAATGCAATACCAGATCAATATTGAAGGAGCAGAGCTGTCGGTGGTTCATGCTGGTTAACAAGGCTTTGTTTGTTGTCTGTATTTTTTACAAGCTATTGCACATTAGTTCCACATATCACTGTCGCTCAAGGTGTTTTGCTTGAATGACAGTAAGTAAGTGCTAAGTAATAAGGTTTTTCTTTGCCTTACTCATAGGGACACACAAAAAGAAAAAGATTGATTGTTCCACATCCCTGTTGATAATACTGTATAACAGCTGATTGTCTCACATAATTGCTAGACATTCTCTTTTTGTACTTTCCCTGCTGAACATAGGCCTAGTACACATGTGTCAAATCTTCTATACTACAAAACCTTGTGTGTGTTTATTGGGGTGGTTGTGTGTGTGGTTTATTGGGGGGCTGTCAGCTGTGTCTCGCGTTTGAGACTGGCAGGCCCATGTGCTGTGCTTTCTCTGCATAACCTCTGACCTTTAAGCATGTTTCTTCGTGTGAGTTTCTAAACGAGGGAATGAGACCATAGTGGAAACACCAGTTTTAAATTAATGCAACCTCAGTTGTCAGCTTATATGGCGTTAAATAATACTTGTGAGCATTGCTGGGAGCTGACCTAATATAATGTGAGGCCAGGGTACATGATATTGTCTACGGTTTAGTAGTTAGGGGGTTTCTTTACCAGTTGAAAGGTTCTGCGTTTGCTTCCCAACGTCGACAGCCTGCCTTTTGAGTTCCTTGTGCCAGATAGCCAAACACTACCTACTTTTAATGACATGTATCTGAAGTCACTGGCGGACGCTTTGGCTTAAAACTTTTGCTAAAAAGTGAATAGAATTGAAGACTGATTGCAGTTGTTTTAAGTGGGGGTTCACTTTTCATCTACAAACCTCTGCACCTCTCCTACTGTATAAATACTATTCATTTATCAAAGGTTTTTTGTTCTATAGTCAGCCGTCTGTGTTGGCACTGCAAAGAACTGAGACATTTACTATCCAAAACCATATGGATAGATTTGACTACTGTGTCTTAAAAATAGATGCATAATTTCATAATACATTGTGTATAATGTTGCATAGGCCATTGTAATTGGAAAGTTTTCTAGAGTAATAAGAATCGATGGCAGAGAATCTATTGCTATGCATATTATAGTTATTGTGCAGGCATCTGTAACAATGACGGTCATTAAGAAGCAGACTGACTAGAGCAATAAAGGATGCCTACAGGCAGACTGCTAACCTTTCATTAAGGAGTCTTGACACCCTCAACATCGCCCTGATTCGTGATCCCTGCTTCAGAAGAGCTCTGCATTATATCAGTTCCATCAGAGGCCCTTTTCACGTATGAACTCTGAGTCGCCGGCTCCCACAGGTAGCACACAGCAGGAGATTCTCCGTGTCGGGGGCGTCCTCACATACTGGAAGTTCGGTTTAGTGTAGTTGAGGGCGGGCACCTGGGGAAAGTGTGCAGGAGGCAGAACATGGAGAAAAAAGTTCAATGTTGACGCCACATTGAAGATGGCGGACTAGACTATGACATTGTTTCTGATTATATCAATACTACATGTATTTTAGACTCATCCGAAATGGCCTGTTCTTCCGGTGTCACACCCGTCGCATAATATAAATGTCATAAACACTTGCTTTTCTTCTAAGTATTTAATGTCTCCTACCGTACCGTAATATGTAGAACAGCACCTAGTCGCTGTGAATTCTCTGGTCAATGACCTGCTCTCTTTGTGCATGTGCTCAATCAGACATTACCTTGACTTTGTGCTAGGGAGCTGGCAGGAAAAATTCTGTCTATGGTCCGGACCAACGGATTGGGCTATATACGGTCTCACATGAGTCTATGTGAGTTCAGGTTTGCAGTGCATGTGTGAAAAGGGCTAGAGAAATGGATTACTGTCTGTCTGCCCCGCATCTTATCGTCTCTTTCTGCCCATCCTTTCTGGCTTTGTTTGATGACACAAAAGGTCAGGATTGAAACTGTCTCTCTTTCTCCCTTGGTCTCTCTTCCTTGGACCTTCTCTATGCCTCTCTCTGTCTCTGTCTCTGTCTCTGTCTCTCTGTGTCCTTCTCTCATTGTAGGTGAAATGGTATTTAGTCCTTTGGGATTTTATTGGCTGTAATAAGGTGAAAAAACACACAGTAGCGCAAAGCCTGTCAGCCTGTCCTTTGTCCAGGTGGAAACATTTACTTTCGTATTGGTTGGACATTTTGTCTGGCATAACCAATGAGCTGCAGAGGCAGTTAAGGTTATTCGATTTGGATGTCAAATTCACTCATACCTAGCCCTGCTGTCCTGGCTCCACAAAGGTGGATCAAACTCCCCACATCAGGACAGCTGATACCCTACCCATCTTACACCGCAGACTGAAGGCTCATCTGTTCAGACGGCATCGTGGCTCATAAAAACCCAATAACAATCTTTCTCTTCTATGTCTCTCCTCTATAATGTAGCACTCAACGCTCTTTGCTTATTTGATTCATTGTATGTCATCTCATTATTCTCGGGTTGAATATTCATGGTTGAACGCACTCATTGTATTACTTTTGTCCCTTTTGGACAAATTGCAGCTAAATAAATGTAACGGAGCGAATATTTCTTTCATGCTTGTGAAGGACATTGGCCAGGGGTGAACAAACGATAAGAGGATAACAGACGAATGGTCATGGTCAAGGGGAACAGAAGGCCTCACTGCTTGTGCGTGTCCTTCCCCCACAGTATCGGATGCAGACGGCAGCGAGGGAGGCTTTCAGCTGAAGAAGGAACATGCCTTAAGAGTCCTGGGATACATCAGCTCCTGGACCCAGAGGTGAGTGTCCCTGCTTCACACCTAGCCCTGCCCTACTGCCCCTTACCCACCCTGCTCACACCTAGCCCTGCCCTCCTGCCCCTTACCCTACCCTTATCACACCTAGCCCTGCCCTCCTGCCCCTTACCCTACCCTAATCCCACCTAGCCCTGCCCTACTGCCCCTTACCCTACCCTAATCCCACCTAGCCCTGCCCTACTGCCCCTTACCCTACCCTAATCCCACCTAGCCCTGCCCTACTAGCCCTTGCCTGCTAGCCCTGCCCTACTGCAGCTAACTGCCTGTGATGTAATTACCAAGGGTGTAGGTATACCTCTGTTGTAGAGACCCAGAGGCCAACGTAGAGGCCAACGCGACTACCCGTCACAGAAGTGCACTTCAACCCTTTTAAGAAGGGCTGCAACTAACGATTATTGCCATCGTCGTTTACCAAAGTGATGTCTTAAATGTGCTATCTCAAATAAACTGCAGCAAATGTTTAATAGATGAGATGATTTTCCTGCTGATCGACTCATATTGCAGCCCTTCTTTTTGGAGGAACAGAGATGTCTGTAGCGTGTTTCTCTGTGCTTTGAGGCAGACGATGCTAACGAGGCCCACGTTCCAGAACGTACATGAGGTTTTCTCTCTGTCTGAGTCCGGGCTGTTTCTGATCTGCTGCTTCATCCAGCAGAGGAATGTTCCTGGCCTGGCCCAGGAGCCTTGGGCATTGACCTTCATAGCAATTAACTTCTCATGCTAAACGGCACCCGCTCAGTGATTTAGTAAGCAGTGTGGAGCTGCTTGTAGCTGCTTGTAGCTGGGTATACAGAGGGCTGGGAGATGGTAACCCTGTTCCTCCTTCATTTTTAATATCTGATATATTTGTGTAAACTGCAGCCTTGCAGAGTTTCACCATCCCTTGATGGTACCGACTGCCCTTGCTAATGTGTTATTTAGTCCTAGTGGTGTCTACTATAGACCAACAAACTGTTTGTCGTTATTTGTAAATCGAGATTCACCGGCCTCGCAGGCTATGGGAAACTTCAAAGGTGGCACAAAACTATTGGAAAATGGCAACAATGGCATGCAGCAAGACAGTGGCCAAGTGCTATTTATTATTTTTACAAGGTACACCCGAACTTTCAGATAAATTCATTCAATGCGTAATTAATTGCGAGGGACATTGTTGGTATTTCTGGATACGGTCACAAATGCATGTACCAAGAACATGAACAGTATGGTTGTTCTGTACAAAGAGCTCCTCATGACTAGCCCACCGTCTACCTCTCCCAACCTCTCCCCCTTCCCCAGGCAATGTCTGTGCTGCTTCAAGGAGTACAAGCACCTGGAGGTGTTCAACCAGCTGGTGTACGCCCTCATCAACCTGGTGGTCTCCCAGATCAGCGGCCTGAGGGAGCTGCTCTGCTCCCTACACGGACGCACGCACACCGGCGTGGGGGCGGGGTCTCCCGGCTGGGGAGGCGGAGCCTCGGCCGGTGGTGCGGGGGGAGGCGGCACGGCCCTGCTCCCACGGCCTTCCTCGCCGGGGGAGGATGAGCCCGTCAACGTGGAGCGGGACTCTGCCGAGGAGGACGCCGCCGACGCCCCCGACCTGAACCAGAACCAGAACCAGGGGGCGGGGGCGGGCCAGCAGGCGGGCCAGGCTCCAGCTGTAGCGTCGGACCTGGGGGGCCTCGAAGGTGGTGGTGGTGGTCATGGGTCGGGAGCTGGTGGGGAGTCTGGGTCAGTGGCGGGGGAAAGCGCCAGCGGGGCCACAGACGACAATGAACCCCTAACCTCGTGGAGCACCGAGGAGAAGGAGAAGCTTCTGATGTGCACGGCCAAGATCTTCCAGATCCAGTTCCCCCTGTACACGGCCTACAAGCACAACACGCACCCTACTATAGAGGTACAGCCTACACACCCTACTATAGAGGTACAGCCTACACACCCTACTATAGAGGTACAGCCTACACACCCTACTATAGAGGTACAGCCTACAAGCACAACACACACCCTACTATAGAGGTACAGCCTACACACCCTACTATAGAGGTACAGCCTACACACCCTACTATAGAGGTACAGCCTACACACCCTACTATAGAGGTACAGCCTACAAGCACAACACACACCCTACTATAGAGGTACAGCCTACACACCCTACTATAGAGGTACAGCCTACAAGCACAACACACACCCTACTATAGAGGTACAGCCTACAGGCCCTACTATAGAGGTACAGCCTACAGGCCCTACTATAGAGGTACAGCCTACAGGCCCTACTATAGAGGTACAGCCTACAGGCCCTACTATAGAGGTACAGTCTACAGGCCCTAATATAGAGGTACAGCCTACAGGCCCTAATATAGAGGTACAGCCTACAGGCCCTACTATAGAGGTACAGCCTACAGGCCCTACTATAGAGGTACAGCCTACACACCCTACTATAGAGGTACAGCCTACAAGCACAACACACACCCTACTATAGAGGTACAGCCTACAGGCCCTACTATAGAGGTACAGCCTACAGGCCCTACTATAGAGGTACAGCCTACAGGCCCTACTATAGAGGTACAGCCTACAGGCCCTAATATAGAGGTACAGCCTACAGGCCCTACTATAGAGGTACAGCCTACAGGCCCTACTATAGCGGTACAGCCTACAGGCCCTACTATAGAGGTACAGCCTACAGGCCCTACTATAGCGGTACAGCCTACAGGCCCTACTATAGAGGTACAGCCTACAGGCCCTACTATAGAGGTACACGACCTACAATCACAACATGCCCCACTGTGTGCAGGCTGTACCAACTATAGAGGTACAGCCTGCACACAACCGACCAATACATCACATGTTATTGTTGAAGTAGCTGTTGGTATACAGTATCATACATTTTAAACATGTTCTTGCCTCACCTGTGTTTGTCTCTCTAGGACATATCTGCACACGAAAGTAACATCCTGGGCTCCTTCTGCGACATGAACGTAAGCACCTGCTCTTCCAGAGACCCTGATCATGTGACTGGTTGTTGGGCTGTCCTAGGGGTTTCCCAAGTTGGGACACCTGACCCGTTTTTCTAGATAAGTGTTAAATGGGAAGCCCCATGGATGATGTCTAAACATAAACGTGTGTGATTGTTCTAGCAAGAAGCTTGTACAAAAAAAAAAAAAATGGTCAGCTGAAAAATGGCCACCACCACCCCCCCAACACAGACTGCCACCACCACCCCCCCAACACAGACTATCACCACCACCCCCCCAACACAGACTACCACCACCCCCCCCCCCAACACAGACTGCCACCACCCCCCCCCCCAACACAGACTACCACCACCCCCCAACACAGACTACCACCCCCCCCCCAACACAGACTACCACCACCCCCCAACACAGACTATCACCACCCCCCCAACACAGACTATCACCACCCCCCCAACACAGACTATCACCACCCCCCCAACACAGACTATCACCACCCCCCCAACACAGACTACCACCCCCCCCCAACACAGACTGCCACCACCCCCCCCCCCAACACAGACTGCCACCACCACCCCCCCAACACAGACTATCACCACCACCCCCCCAACACAGACTACCACCACCCCCCCCCCCAACACAGACTGCCACCACCACCCCCCCAACACAGACTATCACCACCACCCCCCCAACACAGACTGCCACCACCCCCCCCCCAACACAGACTACCACCACCCCCCCCCAACACAGACTGCCACCACCCCCCCAACACAGACTGCCACCACCCCCCCAACACAGACTACCACCACCCCCCCCAACACAGACTACCACCACCCCCCCCCAACACAGACTCCCACCACCCCCCCCCCCCCAACACAGACTGCCACCACCCCCCCCCCCAACACAGACTGCCACCACCCCCCCAACACAGACTACCACCACCCCCCCAACACAGACTACCACCACCCCCCCAACACAGACTACCACCACCCCCCCCCCAACACAGACTGCCACCACCCCCCCAACACAGACTACCACCACCCCCCCCCCCAACACAGACTACCACCACCCCCCCAACAGACTGCCACCACCCCCCCCCAACACAGACTACCACCACCCCCCCAACACAGACTGCCACCACCCCCCCAACACAGACTACCACCACCCCCCCAACACAGACTACCACCACCCCCCCAACACAGACTACCACCACCCCCCCAACACAGACTACCACCACCCCCCCCCCAACACAGACTACCACCACCCCCCCAACACAGACTGCCACCACCCCCCCCCCAACACAGACTACCACCACCCCCCCAACACAGACTGCCACCACCCCCCCCCCCAACACAGACTGCCACCACCCCCCCCCCCAACACAGACTGCCACCACCCCCCCCCCCAACACAGACTACCACCACCCCCCCAACACAGACTGCCACCACCCCCCCAACACAGACTACCACCACCCCCCCCCCAACACAGACTGCCACCACCCCCCCAACACAGACTGCCACCCCCCCCCCCCAAACAGACTACCACCACCCCCCCAACACAGACTGCCACCACCCCCCCAACACAGACTACCACCACCCCCCCCAACACAGACTACCACCACCCCCCCCAACACAGACTCCCACCACCCCCCCCCCCCAACACAGACTGCCACCACCCCCCCCCCAACACAGACTACCACCACCCCCAACACAGACTACCACCACCCCCCCAACACAGACTACCACCACCCCCCCAACACAGACTGCCACCACCCCCCCAACACAGACTACCACCACCCCCCAACACAGACTACCACCACCCCCCCAACACAGACTGCCACCACCCCCCCAACACAGACTGCCACCACCCCCCCAACACAGACTACCACCACCCCCCCAACACAGACTGCCACCACCACCCCCCAACACAGACTACCACCACCCCCCCCCCAACACAGACTACCACCACCCCCCCAACACAGACTACCACCACCCCCCCAACACAGACTACCACCACCCCCCCAACACAGACTACCACCACCCCCCCAACACAGACTGCCACCACCACCCCCCAACACAGACTACCACGACCCCCCCCCAACACAGACTGCCACCACCACCCCCCAACACAGACTGCCACCACCCCCCCAACACAGACTACCACCACCCCCCCCCCCAACACAGACTACCACCACCCCCCCCCAACACAGACTGCCACCACCCCCCCAACACAGACTACCACCACCCCCCCCCCAACACAGACTGCCACCACCCCCCCCCCAACACAGACTGCCACCACCCCCCCAACACAGACTGCCACCACCCCCCCCCAAACAGACTACCACCACCACCCCCCAACACAGACTACCACCACCACCCCCCAACACAGACTACCACCAGCATCCCCCCAACACAGACTACCACCAGCATCCCCCCAACACAGACTGCCACCACCCCCCAACACAGACTGCCACCACCCCCCAACACAGACTGCCACCACCCCCCAACACAGACTGCCACCACCCCCCCAACACAGACTACCACCAGCATCCCCCCAACACAGACTGCCACCACCACCCCCCCAACACAGACTGCCACCACCCCCCCAACACAGACTACCACCACCCCCCAACACAGACTACCACCCCCCCCCCAACACAGACTACCACCAGCATCCCCCCAACACAGACTACCACCAGCATCCCCCCAACACAGACTGCCACCACCACCCCCCCAACACAGACTACCACCCCCCAACACAGGCCCCCACCACCCCACAGGCCACCACCACCCCCCAACACAGGCCCCCACCACCCCCCCAACTACCACCCCCTCACAGACCACCACCACCCCCCCAACACAGGCCCCCACCACCACCCCCCAACACAGGCCCCCACCACCCCACACACTACCACCCCCTCACAGACCACCACCCCCCCCCCACCACGGGCCACCACCACTCAACAGACCACCACCCCCTCACAGACCACCACCCCCCCAAAGACCAACACACCCCCACAGACCCCCCCCCCCCCCCACAGCAGTGAGCCCTCCTTCAGCCCTCTGCTCTGGTGTTCCAGGACGTGGAGGTACCGCTCCACCTGCTGCGCTACGTGTGTCTGTTCTGCGGGAAGCACGGGCTGTCCCTGATGAAGGAGTGCTTTGAGCTGGGCGCCCCCGACAGCCTCCCCTTCCCCATTGCCCACGCCTTCATCACCATCGTGTCCAACGTGAGTCCCCTGGGAACACGCGCCGCGTCCCGGCCGTGTTTACTCTTGTGCCCTCCCATACTTTAATTTGGCTTGAAGCTGATAAAATATATATAATATGATCATGTGTTATTACAAAATGATACACAGATATTTTTCATGTACTTTCATCTCTGTTCATTTACTTTTAACTGTTTTTTTCTAAATGGTTGTGTTTAGTTTTTGGTTAAGCGGTAAATGTACTGGACTTGTGCTTTTCAGACCGGTTGGCTGTCACTCAAATTGCTTTAGAATAATTATCATAATTACCCTTTCATATACACATCATACACCAACAGTGTTTCAATCCATCAATTCAATGGACAAACCAATTTATTGATTAGTCCTTTATGGACTAATCAAATTGGTGTGCCTCATAGGCTTACGATTTAGTCACTGCGATGTGTTGGCCAATGACACCGGCAGTCTCCGAACATCTCCTTGTCCTTCTAGTTCCTGCTTGAGCGGTCATACAAAAGCTCCTAATCCCTCAGTACTCTTGTTTCAAACTGCTTCATCTTGAAATAAACAGAGAAGCGTGCAATGGTCCTTTTAAAAAAAAAATATATATACCCAAATACCCAAAGCTCGGGCTGTTGGCAATCCAGCCATTTTGACTGTGCAAACACACCATTGCGTTTGTGTGAACACACCATTGTATTTGCGTGCACACCATTGTGTTTGTGCGAACACACAGTTGTGTCTGTTGTACACCATTTTCGAATTTCGTTTTAGATGCATGAATTTTGTACGACACATTTAGCTTTTTAGCCTACTTGTCATTATTCTATTTGACATTTCTTCTTTGAATCGTTTGTCTTCAATTGTCTTTTGTTGATTGTCCTTTTACGTTTTGGAGTGTGGTTCTTGCCTGTATAAACCTCAACGAATACCCCTTGTGTTTGAAGTGTGCTGTATAAAAATTATAGCACCAGCCTCCTGAACAAAATTCATGAGGGATAATAACCGACCAGACTGCATCCAAAGGTGTCCATTTGTGAAATAGCTGACTGCCGGTGTGTTGTGGATTGTCTGTATTGAGGTGTCGTTTGTTATATTGTTGTTTTCTGCCTCAGATCCGAATATGGCTGCACATCCCTGCAGTCATGCAGCACATCATGCCCTTCCGCGCATACGTCATACGGTGAGGCCCTGGAGCTGATCTGCATTTAAACACTGTCTTTCTGGTGGTCTGTCTACATATCATGTCTGTTTGTCCATAGGTCATATGTCTTGTTGTATGATGTGTCTGTCTGTATATCTTTATCTCCGTCATGCTCTCTGCTTTTTGGCGATGATGATGGATGTACATGAGAATCGAGGATGATGCAGTACTCTCATTACTGAGTGAAAAGGGACACACAAATACACCACTCCTTGATAACAAGTTCTTGTTAACTTCAAATTTGGTTAGAGTTATGGCTTCCATTTTCTTCCGACACTTTTCTCTCCTGTGAGCATGGGCTTCTTTTGCTCACACCCACACACCCCAAGGCTGTAGCGATGTTAAGCACTGCGCTTCCCATTTGAAATCGAAGAAACTGGCGTGTAATGCAATGGATTCAAATGATAATTCTAGTTTCCTTCATTATTTTTGCTCTAGCTTTCTTTATTCAACCCTCCCCAATTGTTTTTCTCAGAATAACGTCACAATGTCATCCATAAACATTTGGAGTTGAATGAAGTAGGTAAATGGTCGTCATGGTTCCACCAGTCACTGGACTCGCTGGCCTTAACCACAACCAACGCCAGCTGTTTCCCTTCTCATTATTCTGTCTTCAACAAGACACGAGTCTGCAGCCGAACAATCTCACTCTCTCCCTGTCAGACTGAGAGGCAGGGAATGCTCGCTGTCGGCTTCCGCCTTCATAGCCTGTTGCTAGGAAGAGCTGCCCTCGCCATGGCAACAGTCGCCAGGGCCCCAGCCAGCCTCTCCTCACATGACCTTGTAGGAGCCAGACGGATTACAGGCTTCAGTGGAGACAGACACAGATGTGGTGACAGAGAATCAGACTGGCAGGAAGGCAGATAGGCAGATGGATGGACAGACAGACAGACAGATGTGATGGTGACAGGCAGACAGTCAAACTGACACACACACACACACACACACACACACACACACACACACACACACACACACACACACACACACACACACACACACACACACACACACACACACACACACACACACACACACACAGTTTGATGCCCCTCGCTGCATCTTTCCTGACTTGCTGTTTTCATTACGAAATTGCATGTTGATAACCTGTAGTTGCTTTTTTCGTTTTTGTTTTTGAAACTGGTTACCATGGTCAGAAACTCTTCATAAATAAATTCCTCTGTAGCCTTGCTAAAAATGCAACTTCATAATATTTATCCATTATGTTCTGGGCTTCTCATCTGCATGGTTGTTAATATATAGATAGAAATATTTACTAGTCAATGAGAGAAACAAAAAAAATTCGCCCATCTCTTTATGTGATTGGGCGAGGCTTTGTCAGAACTCTCAAATAATAGATCTATGGAAATCCCTCCCTCTGGGCTGTTCAATGCTCAGGGTGGACAACTAGCAGCCCACCATTTTTTTTCTTTTTGAAATTTAAACTAACCCAAAACTGCTCCCTCAATCTCCGGCATTGAGAAGTCCCAGAATCCATCAGGGAACATATGCCCTGATTGGTCAGAGCAGGGAGCAGTCGAAACTCTAAATGGTCCCCTACAGAGGAAGGTATAGGCCACTAGGAACATATTCTCACAGAGCACTCCACTGACATAGTGAAATGCTTTCTTACCAATTACACTCTTCAATAGTAACCGATTAGGAAGTATGAAATGTGACTTATGCCGCTTTTCCACTGCATGGTACCAGCTCGACACGACTCGACACGACTCGACTCAGCTCGCATTTTTTGCGTTTCCACCGCGGTACCATGGTATCTGGTACCTGAAGTGGCTGCTTTTTCTAGTACCTACTCGCTCTAGGTTCCAAGCGAGCTGAGCCGATGCTAAAAGGTGACGTCGGCAGACGGCCGGCCACTGATTGGCCAGAGAGTGTGACGAAGTCACGAGAGCGACATGGCAACCATGCTGGTAACATCCATAGCAGCGCCGCAGCCAACATGTTCCACTTCTCCAACTTCTTCAACATGCCAGCTAATAATAGTAATGCGATCGATGTCCTCCATTGTTGTTATGTGGGTTCTTTCCATGTGTGGGTTGCGTATGTGTTGTTTGCGTCGCGTACACAAATACGTCACGGCCCTTTCGCGCAGCCGAACCCGCCCACGTCCAGGAGGTACTATTTGCGGTGGAAAAGCACCCGTGCTGCTACCGTGTCGAGTCGTGTCGTGTCGTGTCGTGTCGAGTCGAGCTACATGTGCGGTGGAAAAGCGGCATTAGGGTGTTAATGTCCTAGGTCTCTACCTGCACTAACCACCAGACCGACCAATCACAGCGGGGCTAACCGTTCGTCTATTCTCTCTCTCCCCAGCTACCTGTGCAAGCTGTCGGACCAGGAGCTGCGCCAGAGCGCGGCCAGAAACATGGCGGACCTGATGTGGAGCACGGTGAAGGAGCCCCTGGACAGCGCCCTGTGCTTCGACAAGGAGAGCCTGGACCTGGCCTTCAAGTACTTCATGTCCCCCACCCTCACCATGCGGCTGGCCGGCCTCAGCCAGGTCACGGTCAGTCCCAGCCTCCTCGCGCCAGCCTATCTCGGTGTCCCACGAGCCGATCCAAGTTCGATTCTTGAGGTCATGATTGCATTCACAGCCGATTCTCGCTTGAAAAACAATCCACTACAGTCTGCTTTGTGCCAAAAATGGCGAAAGGGCAAATTATGACATGTGTGTATTTGTTATGCAGTTTTTAAATTTGAGGAAAGTTGTGTCAACTGATTGCTTTAATGTGAATACGCAAATAAAAAAAAGTGGTTTGAATGTTGTGAGGCAGTTCAGAATCATGGAAGATAAGAATCGCTATTCTTCGTGAAATCACCCCTACTTCACCCACAGAGGAGCGAGAATCCTTTAGATTCAGAGTTTATACCAACCAATAGCAACAGTCGCCAGTATGTGTCTCAACACTAGCTATGACGGTGTTCCTCGTTTATCACAGACGCGGGTGCACACATGCACATACACATGCACGCTCCTCCTCATTGTGTTTACGTGCAGTGTGTGTCTTTCCTCAGAACCAGCTCCACACCTTCAACGACGTCTGCAACAACGAGTCGTTGGTTTCCGACACGGAAACGTGAGTCCACACTGCACCCGAGACAAAAAGTACTTTAGCAAGAGAATACTTTACTTACAGTACTAAGTACCCACATCAAGGATTAAAGATGTTAAGTATTTTAACAATAGAATACCTAAGTACCCACATCAAGGATTAAAGATGTAAAGTACTTCAGATATCAAGGGTTTCAGATTGAGCTCCCTCTGCACTTCCTATCCGAGTACTGATGAAACTAGCTGGCGGTTGTGTGTGTTTTCTGATGGTTCTGATGTATTCTTCATTCCAGGTCCATAGCGAAGGAGTTGGCTGACTGGCTCATCAACAACAACGTGGTGGAGCACATATTCGGACCCAACCTGCACATAGAGGTCAGATATTCAACTGTGTCATCCTTTTTTTTATTTAACATTGACCAATGTTTACATCAATCCCATTCACACGTTTTGTTTGGGTTCCAGATTATCAAGCAGTGCCAGGTCATCCTGAACTTCCTGGCTGCAGAGGGCAGGCTCAGTACGCAGCATGTCGACTGCATCTGGGCCGCAGCGCAGGTTGGTTGGTTATGTGTAGTGCTGCATGTAGCACGTTAGCTATATACACACATTCACATGTAGCGCTAGCACGTTAGCTATATAAACACATGCACATGTGGCGCTAGCACGTTGGCTAGATACACGCATGCACATGTAGCGCTAGCACGTTGAATGTGGAAACACATTTGCGTGTAGCGCTGGCACGTAAGTTAAAGAATTGCATTCAAATGTAGCGCTAGCACGTTAGCTCAACACATTCAAATCATTTTCTTGTCCTGTGTTTCTCCAGTTAAAGCACTGCAGCCGCTACATCCACGACCTGTTCCCCTCGCTCATCAAGAACCTGGACCCCGTCCCCCTCAGACACGTCCTCAATCTGGTGTCTGGACTGCACCCCAGCACCCACACCGAGCAGGTACGCACACACACATACATGCACACAGGTACACACGCACGCACATCCATGCTAATCATAATGATTGTGTGTGTCCAGACCCGGTACCTAGCCTCCATGCTAAACATAATGATTGTGTGTGTGTGTGAATCCAGCCCCTTTAGCTTGTCTCCATGTTCATGATAATAATGAGTGTGTTTGCGTGTGTGTGTCCCCGTCCAGACCTTGTACCTAGCCTCCATGCTAATCAAGGCCCTGTGGAACAACGCCCTAGCAGCTAAGGCCCAGCTCTCCAAGCAGAGCTCCTTTGCCTCCCTCCTCAACACCAACCTACCCATGGGCAACAAGAAAGGTCTGTTCCTCCCGCTCGCTCACTCTGGAGTTAGCACATCTCACTAAGTGAGTTTATTTTGATACAGTCGTTGAAGGGAAGGTGTTGAACCCAAGGTGTCTATTGTTTCTAAAACCTTGACAACTGTCGGGACTGCCCAGATTCCAATGTATAAAACTGGAAGAAATTCTCCTGTTAAAACGTGGGTTTACTTTCACTTTACTGTCCTGTCCCAATAAGCGAAACCAATGCTTTGGCCTCTAGAAACAATGCACTGATTGCACCACATACCCCCCTCCTCCGCTGTTTTGCTGAATCACTGGATAAGGATCACAGGTTCCGTTGCCTCAGTACATGATGGAGACTAAATGTGTGCGTGTTGGTGTAGGGTCCCCGGCAGCCAGTCCTGACAGCAGTGACACACAGCAGAGTGGAGGTAGCGACATGGAAATGGACGACCAGATGATGAGCGGCAGCAAGAGAGGCCAGCAGAGACTCTCCGATACAGAGGTACACACACACTCTGATGCAGAGGTACACACCCACTCTGATGCAGAGGTACACACACACACTCTGATGCAGAGGTACACACCCACTCTGATGCAGAGGTACACACACACTCTGATGCAGAGGTACACACACACTCTGATGCAGAGGTACACACACACTCTGATGCAGAGGTACACACACACTCTGATGCAGAGGTACACACACACACACTCTGATGCAGAGGTACACACCCACTCTGATGCAGAGGTACACACACACACACTCTGATGCAGGGATACACACCCACTCTGATGCAGGGGTACACACACACTCTGATGCAGAGGTACACACACACTCTGATGCAGGGATACACACCCACTCTGATGCAGAGGTACACACACACTCTGATGCAGAGGTACACACACACTCTGATGCAGAGGTACACACACACTCTGATGCAGGGATACACACACACTCTGATGCAGGGATACACACACACTCTGATGCAGGGATACACACACACTCTGATGCAGGGATACACACACACTCATGCAGGGATACGCACACACTCTGATGCAGGGATACACACACACACACACACACACACACACACACACACACACACACACACACACACACACACACACACACACACACACTGATGTAGGGATACACACACACTCTGATGCAGAGGTACAGACACACACTCTGATGCAGAGGTACAGACACACTCTGATGCAGAGGTACAGACACACTTTGATACAGAGGTACACACACACACGCTGATACAGAGGTAAACAATCACTCCGGTGCAGAGAAACTCTGATACAGAGGTTTACAAATACACCCTCACACAGAGGTACACACAACATATTCTGAAACAGAGGTACACACACGCTACAGGTACAATATTATTTCCTTACGCTATGTTGCTTTTTTTAAGTTCTTCGACGTGATGGGACTCAAGATTTGAATGGATTATTAATATAATAATATATATCGACCTATCTATAATACAGGAGTCTATGCAAGGCAGCTCGGACGAGACGGCCAACAGTGTGGAGGAGGGCAGCAGCAGTGGCCGCAGCGAGGCATCCACCAATCAGGGCGGAGCATCCAGCAACGCCAGCCAATCGGCAGGCAGCCCCGGCAGCGAGATGCACTCTGAGGACATGGCCGACAGCGAGGCCCTCAAGGAGGAGGAGGAGGAGGAAGAGGACGACGAGGATGATGAAGATGACGAAGACGACGAGGACGAAGAGGAGGGTGGGGGGGAGGGGCGGAGTCGTGCAGGGGCGGGGCCGGTGGCGGGGGAGGGTCCCCGGCCGTCTCGGGAAGCACCGGAGGCGAGGAAGAGGAAGGCCGGTGAGGCGTTGGGGGAAGGGCCGGGCCAGGGGGCAGGCACCAGCGGGGTGGCAGGGGGCGGGCCCAAACCCAAGGTGCTGCCGTTCAGCCCAGAGACGGCGGCGGCCATGGCGGCAGTGGCCTCGACGTCGTTGGAGAGCCGCATGAGGATGCTGGAGGCTTGCTCGGCCTCGTCGTCGGGGCGGCTGGAGGGGCCCGAGAGGGAAGCACTCCCCCACCAGCAGCCCCAGCAGCAGCCGGACCTGGGGCCCTCGCAGGGGGTCCAGGGGCCTCCCGAGGGCCCATGCCTGCCGCGACCCGGGGACTTCCTGGGGGACGCCATGGGAAGCGATCTCTTCAACTGCCGACGCTTCATGGGCCCTCCGCACCATCACCACCACCACCACCACCACCCCGATGAAGGGTGAGGAGCCTGTGTACAATAGACTCGTGTGATAAATGTGTGACAGACTTTGTTTTGACGTGTTTGACGTGTGATGGAATAGACGTACAATAGACTGCGATAGACGGCGTGAGGGTGAGTTGTGTTCTTTACTAACGGCCCCGCCCTGCAGTCACCTGGTGGAGGACATGCTGAGTGCAGACGACGTGAGCTGCAGCAGCTCCCAGATCAGCGCAAAGTCTGAGAAGAATATGGCCGACTTTGACGGCGAGGAGTCGGGCTGTGAAGAGGAGCTGGTCCAGATCAACTCTCACGCCGAGCTCAGCTCCCACCTGCAGCAGCACCTCCCAAACCTGGCCTCCATCTACCACGAGCACCTTGTGCAAGGTGTGTCGCCGCGGCAACCGCGTCACCCTCTCTCCATTCGTTCATCAGTTGGCCTGTTTAGAGTGCTGTGGTCAAGCGCTACGGTTCCGTTCGATTCCATTATTTATAAACTATTCATCAACTATTTTACCAGGGGTTGTGCTTTTTCTGAAGATATGATCACGTTTTTCTCCGTTTTAAATGTACACATGGGAAGCGGGTGTGTGTGTTGGTGTGGCTGACCGTGCTCCCCTGCGCCCACCTGCAGGCCCGGCCGTACACAAGCACCAGTACTCCTCTGGCCACGCGGTCACAGACATCAACCTGGACAACGTGTGTAAGAAGGGGAACACCTTGCTGTGGGACCTCGTTCAGGATGAGGACGCGGTATGGACTTTAGTTTTGTACAGTATCTTCTGGTCAATGCGTTATATTGGCCATTGTGGCCAAATCTTCTGTGAACACATTATCTATATTTAGCCAAAGCTCTTGAATTTGTTTGGATTTGTACAGCTCATTCAACATCTTCTCTTTTCCCCCTAATGGTCTCCATGTCTCTCTCAGATCCACCTGTCTGAGGGCCTGATCAGTGAGGCAGAGAAGCTGCTCTGCTCCCTGGTCTGCTGGTTTACCGACCGGCAGATCCGCATGCGCTTCATCGAGGGTTGCCTTGACAACCTGGCACACCACAGGTAAGAGGGATATCACACCTGAATCTCGTTGCCTGACCTCTCTCTTCTCTTTATTATTATGCATTATCCATTTATGGCCATGTATATGAATGGATGGATATATAATGTTAACATATGGTCACGTTTATATTTCATTAAATATGATATTATTTGTTTCCCTCTCCTCAGGTCTGTGGTTGTCTCTTTACGACTGCTACCAAAACTTTTCGGCACTTTTCAACAGTTTGGCTCCAGCTATGACACCCACTGGATCACTATGTAGGTGGCACCCCCCTGAGTGTGTGTGCGTGTGTGTGTGTTTGTGTGCGCTTATGGGTGTACCTGTCCAGGTAAAAATGTATAGCGTGTGTCTATCTGTCCAGGTAAAATGTGTATGTGGGTGCCTGTACCTTTCCCGGTAATGATGTGTGTGTACCTGTCTAATAAAGACGTAAATGTATGTGTGTGTACCTGTCAAGTTAAAGATGTGGTGTTTATTGTTTTCGGCTTAGGTGGGCGGAGAAGGAATTGCACATGATGAAGTTGTTCTTCGACAACCTGCTGCACTACATCCAGGAGATCCGCGAGCACAGACACAAGTTTGCACTGTGAGTTGAAGTGTGATGAAAGTAACTCCTACCATAAGCCTTCAGCTCCTAAGAATAGGATCCCTCTAGGGACGAATCCACGGTGATGTATGCTGATGGCATGTATCTCTGATGTGCGTAGATCTTGATGGCATGTATCTCTTGTTTCTGCAGATACAGTCACAGTGCGGAGGTGCAGGTCCGTTTGCAGTTCCTCACCTGTGTCTTTTCCACCCTGGGATCTCCAGATCACTTCAGTAAGACCACTGCCTCCACCTGCACCTCCTGCACTCAAGTCATGAACCACACGCTTCTTTCCATCCCAATGTGCCTTTCAAAGTAAAAGCCCACCTGGAACAGTTTTGGAGAAGCCACACTTACTATTTTCCTTTCCCATGGCTAGTCATTTAGCAGACAACCTAATCCAAAGCAACTAGGGGAATTCAGATACATGTCATTAAGGAGCAGGTAGGAGTTAAGGGACATCTAGCTCAGACATTCTGGTTCGAACCAAGGACCTTTCAGCTGGGAGTTAAACACCCTTACCATCACACCAAGACCTTTTGAGTTGGTATCCCCTTATTAGATTGTGCATGTTAGCAAACTCTCCTTAAGCCCACCAGTCTGCAGATGCCAAGCTGCTGCTCTGAGCTGTTGTCTCTATCCTCCCTCTAAACGTATCAACGTTCTCGAAACCAAAAGCTTAAACAAAAGCCTGTTCATCAAGTCTCTGGCCGTTTGTGATTTTGATTCCCAGAACCTAGTCTCGTCGCCAGGTCAGATTTCAGATTCAGTAGCTGACCCATGTAACATGACCCCTCCCCTCCAAACAAGTGTGTGTGTGTGTGTGTGTGTGTGTGTGTGTGTGTGTGTGTGTGCGCTCGTTTGTTCATTCTACGGATGACTGCTGGGCTGTATCTAACAACAAAAGGCCATCCCCTGTAACTTTACACCACCAAAGTGGCTGAGAAGCTGCACCGTTGATGGTCAGCTGAACAGGTTACATCCGGATCGACAGGGAGAGTCCCATGACCAACAGTAGAACAATACTGGAACATTCAAAACAAAAGCTTTTTGTATGGAGTTGGATAACTGCCATACAGTGTGCTTAAAGGGTCAGGGTTAGACCCCTTTTGTAGCAGGATAACTTCTGCTTCCACTACGGTGGAACAGTGTTATTAGCGGGAAGCAGAAGACTTCTGGTACTTTTATAGAGGATTTCCCCCGATTAACAACTCGACGCTTTGTCAGCTACTCAAACGATACTTTGAATCTCAACGTGAGAAACAAAGGTCAGATCCGTCAATACATGCCCCAGTGTAGGTGTGTGTTAATGTTCCCTCCTCGGGGGGTCGGGGGTCACCGGGCGGCAGTGCTGACGGTGCTGTGTGGCGTCCCTCAGGGCTGAGCCTGGAGCAGGTGGACATCCTGTGGCACTGTCTGGTGGAGGACGCCGAGTGCTACGACGACGCGCTGCACTGGTTCCTCAATCAGGTCCGCAGCAAGGACCAGCACGCCATGGGCATGGAGACCTACAAGCACCTCTTCCTGGAGAAGGTGAGGAACACACACACACACACTCACACATGCATTGAGTTACCATGGAGACCTACAGGCATCTCTTCCTGGAAAAGGTGAGGAACACACACACACACTCACACATACATTGAGTTACCATGGAGACCTACAAGCATCTCTTCTTGGAGAAGGTGAGGAACACACACACACACACACACTCGCACATACATTGAGTTACCATGGAGACCTACAAGCACCTGTTCTTGGAGAAGATGAGAAGCACACACAGGAAGTGATGGCGTTAATGTGCTGTTGGCGTGTTTCCAGATGCCCCAGCTGAAGCCAGAAACCATCAGCATGACAGGACTCAACCTGTTCCAGCACCTTTGCAACCTGGCCCGCCTGGCCACCAGCGCGCTGGACACCAGCGCCAGCTGTGAGGTACGCCCGCACACACTACATGGCAGACACATGGACGTCACATACACAGACAGAAGCTGAAACGTATTTGCAGGAATAAACGCACTCACACACCGGCACATGCAATGACATAAAAGCGCACACTAGAGTACACACGCATGTATATGTGCATCAGAAGTGGTCATCACCCGGGTTCTGTGTCTCCAGCTGTGTGGGATGGACCAGCTGTGGGGCATCGCTCTCAGGGCCCAGTCGGCTGACATCAGCCGAGCCGCCATCCAGTATATCAACTCCTACTACATCAACGGTCAGTCCCCTGCCCTCCATCCTGCTCCAACCCTTGCCCTCCATCCTGCTCCAACCCCTCACCTCCATCCTGCTCAGTCCCCTCACCCTCTGAGACTCAGTCCCCTCACCCTCTGAGACTCAGTCCCCTCACCCTCTGAGACTCAGTCCCCTCACCCTCTGAGACTCAGTCCCCTCACCCTCTGAGACTCAGTCCCCTCTCAGATTCAGTCCCCTCTGAGACTCAGTCCTCTCTGAGACTCAGTCCCCTCTGAGACTCAGTCCCCTCACCCCCTGAGACTCAGTCCCCTCACCCTCTGAGACTCAGTCCCCTCACCCTCTGAGACTCAGTCCCCTCTGAGACTCAGTCCCCTCACCCTCTGAGACTCAGTCCCCTCTGAGACTCAGTACCCTCTAGGGCTGTCACTTTTTCCAAAAATGAAATTCGAACGAATTTCGAATGTCCATAATTAATTCGAATACATTCGAATACATTCGACCCCCCCCCCCCCCCCATAGAACACGACAACAGTCTTGATTTTTTATGTTGCTCTCGTATACTTCACGTATACCTACTGAATTCATAACAGCACAGGATAAAAACACATATTTGATAACACATTTGTAAACACAACAAGAGGAAGCTCCGACACACAAGTGCGGCTGTCTTTTACACATTAACAATATGTAATTGTTGTTAATATATGCATATGCGCTCCGCGATATGCGGAGCGCATGTCGTCCATGGCACACACAGCATATATAAACGAACAATCTGGGAGGCCGACCTCCAACACGGCATGCTGCTCTTTTTATTCCTTACGGAAAGAAAATTACAAGTAGTCTCGCAGCTCTCCGTTACCGTTGCAGCTGCTTGTGTCAGCCGTGCTGTATAAGTCCCCAAACAGGCTGCCCATCGCGCCCAGCGCAGCAGCGGACTTTTCTCCCTGTCGTGTGCGATCAGTGTCGGTCTCTGTTTCAGTGAGCTCGTGTGAGAGGCTTTCAGTCACGAGATGTTTCTGTGCAGGGGAAAGGTGGACTAACCGGGAGAAGCGGGGATCCAGGAGGGCCGCTTTATTGAGGAGAAGCCACTCGCCGCTCTCTTCTATATAGCGCATTTTTACAGTTCGAATGGAGAATTACACTTCGAATTCGAACTTTTCACCCCACCTTCGAACGAATATTCGAACTTCGAATAAAAAGTGACAGCCCTAGTACCCTCTGAGACTCAGTCCCCTCAGCCTGCCTAAGTCTTAGTGCTTACTGCTTGTAAACCTCCTCTCTGTTTTATCATAATGCCTATCATTTTAAACCTCTGACATATTTGGTGTGTGTGCTTGTGCGTGTGTGTCCCACCCAGCTGGTAAGACAGGTCTGGAGAAGGAACAGGAGTTCATTAGGAAGTGCATGGAGAGTCTGCTGAAGGCGTCAGCTAACCTGGAGCACCACGCCCACCCCAGCCTAACCAGCATCGAGAGGGGGCTGCTCATGCTCAAAACACACCTGGAGGCCTTCCGACGCAGGTGAACACACTTTTTACCTGCTTCGGTTATAGACACCACGGTGCTGGAGCGTTGTTTTTATAACATGTTTATCACGGTGCTGGAGCGTGTTGTTTATAACGTGTTTATCACGGTGCTGGAGCGTGTTGTTTATAACTTGTTTATCATGGCGCTAACGTTACTGAGGTCGGCCCTGGGTTGCGTTAGGTTCGCATACCATCTGCGCCAGTGGCAGATCGAGGGGACGGGGATCACCAGCCACCTCAAGGCCCTCAGCGACAAACAGTCTCTGCCTCTCAGGATCGTCTGCCAGCCAGCAGGTCTGCCCGACAAGGTAGGATCACACACAGGTACAGACCAGGTAGGATCACACACAGGTACAGACCAGGTGGGATCACACACAGGTACAGACCAGGTGGGATCACCCACAGGTACAGACCAGGTGGGATCACCCACAGGTACAGACCAGGTGGGATCACCCACAGGTACAGACCAGGTGGGATCACCCACAGGTACAGACCAGGTGGGATCACACACAGGTACAGACCAGGTGGGATCACACACAGGTACAGACCAGGTGGGATCACCCACAGGTACAGACCAGGTGGGATCACCCACAGGTACAGACCAGGTGGGATCACACACAGGTACAGACCAGGTGGGATCACACACAGGTACAGACCAGGTGGGATCACACACAGGTACAGACCAGGTGGGATCACCCGCGGGTACAGACCAGGTGGGATCACCCGCGGGTACAGACCAGGTGGGATCACACACGGGTACAGACCAGGTGGGATCACCCACAGGTACAGACCAGGTGGGATCACACACAGGTACAGACCAGGTGGGATCACACACAGGTACAGACCAGGTGGGATCACACACAGGTACAGACCAGGTGGGATCACACACAGGTAGAGACAAGGTAGGACACACACACAGGTACAGTCAGACAGGCAGACGGAAGAAAGAAATAGCAGAGAATCTGAAGCTAAATATACATGTACACTATTAAAAACAAGAGGTGTGCGTGTTTGTGTTTGTGTGTGTGCTCTCCAGATGACCATCGAGATGTACCCCAGTGACCAGGTGGCCGACCTGCGGGCCGAGGTGACCCACTGGTACGAGAACCTGCAGAAGGAGCAGCTGAGCCAGCAGGCCCAGCTGCAGGAGTTTGGCCAGAGCAGCCGCCAGTCTGCAGACTTCCCAGGTCACCTGCCGCCTTAAAAACACAATATACTAACCTCTACCTCAGAGCCTGGCCCAAACTGGGGGCGCTAGTTTGTGGGGGCCTGTGAATGGGTTTCTCCATGGAGGATATCTGTGGCTTAACCCTGTGCTTTTGTTCTGCAGGTGGCCTGATGGGTCCCGTCCGAATGATCTCCTCTGGACACGAGCTGACCACTGACTATGACGAGAAGACGCTCCACGAGCTGGGCTTCAAAGACATGCAGGTGAGGGTCCACGTCCTTCCATTTCCATTTGGGGAATTTGGCAGGTTTAAGCGACTTCTGATGGGTTCATTTGTCCGAAGAAAGTGAAACTGGAAGAGGAGCAGCAATCTAGTGCTGCCAAGTGACATTCAAAAAGCAATGGCACATGTTTTGCATGTATTTTCTCAGTATATTTGACACTTGGATCAAAATATGATTGGACTTATTTATACCTCATAGGCCTCCCCACCAGGGGTCACAAGGCCAAAAGTGTGTAATGACAATAACTTTCTGTGTGACATGTTTAATGCAGATAGTAATATTTTTACCCTGGCCATCCTGCGACAGGTTTGGTCCAACTCGTGCGTCGCGACCCACCGTCTGAGAACCACTTCACCACACCACATTTACGTTGCGACTCATCCCCTCTTCCTCCATGCCTCTGACCCCCCCCCCCCCCCCCCCCCCCCTCCAGATGGTGTTTGTGTCCCTGGGGGCCCCGCGGAGGGAGAGGAAAGGCGAGGGGGTGCAGCTGCCTGCCTCCTGCCTGCCCCCTCCCCAGAAGGAGCACATACCCATGCTGCTGCTCCTGCAGGAGCCCCACCTCACCACCCTGTTCGACCTGCTGGAGATGCTGGCCTGCTTCAAGCCCCCCAGCCCCAATGCAGACGGGGGGCCTGACAGCGCCGACGTGAGTCTGGTTTGGCTGGTGTGTGTGTGTGTGTGTGAGTGTGTGTGTTTGCGTGTGTGTGCGTGTGCCAACCCTCGGTCTGTCGTGTTATTCCATATTTTTTACTATTCCGGGGAGGACTTGGATAGTAGATTGTGAGGACTAACTGTGTGTGTGTTTACTTGTGCAGAGCCTGCTGTGTGAAGAGCTCCACCTCCACGCGGAGAACCTGTCCCGCCGGGTGTGGGAGCTGCTGATGCTGCTGCCCACCTGCCCCAACATGCTGCTGGCCTTCCAGAACATCTCAGACGACACGGTTAGCCTCCTGCCGCTCCTCATTCGACCCATACCTCCTCCTCCTTCATGTCTCCCTCCCTCCCCACACCACCTCCTCCTTCTCCTCCTCACCACCACACTGGCAATGCGGGCCATGCATGGGAACAGCGGGGAGAGTTGGCAGGATGGTGGCAAGAAGTTAGCACGATGTGCGCACAATGGTAGCATGATTCAAGCACAATGTTTGTAGGTCGGGCTGCTCAAGAAGTGGTCGTTTTATGGGAATAAAATAGTGTCAATCTGTAAGCTATTCCTGAGGAGGTGGATCTTTTTTCAGGGACATTTTCTATTTCTTTAATGCAGTAATAAAGTGTGTGTTTTTAAAATACTATCTCAAGCTAACATTCAGACATTTTCTGTGTGTGTGTTTCAGAGTGGGGAGGCTCTGTCCTGGAAGGACCTGCTGAGGATTAGGAGTCCCCACAAGCTGCTGTACGCCTTGGAGATCATCGAGGCGCTGGGCAAGCCCAACCGACGCATCCACCGGGAGTCCACGGTATGCAACGTTACACACCATTCACCTGGTCCATCCACGGTACACATTACTCACCATGCACCTAGTCCCCCCACAGAGTCCACTCTACACAGCATTACACACCATTCACCTGGTCTATCCACAGAGAGCCCACGGTACACATTACACACAATTCACCTGTTCTATCCACACAGTCCACGGTACACAACATTATACAGAAGACAGATTCAGTCTGTCTTCTGTAACAAATCGTTTAATCTGTAACAAAAGCTCCATATATTATGCATATCAAATACATTGTTTCCCAATAAAAAGTGTCCCTTGCCCAGACACTGACAGACTGTCCTGTATCTGATGGGTCTGTCTGTCCTCTCATCCTACAGGGCAGCTACAGCGACCTGTACCCAGACTCCGACGACTCTAGTGAGGACCTGATAGAGAACAGCAAAAACTCATGGAGCTGCAAGGTACCCAGCCTCGACTCGCATCACTATCAATGATCACAATGTTCTGCTGTTGATAGTACTGGACATGATTTCCTGGTTTGCCAACTCCTCTCCTACCCCACCCTCCCTCTCTCTGCACCTTCCTCCTCCCCCTCACCTATCTCACCCCTCACCTCTCTCCTATTCGTCCTCCCACATCTCTCTAACCTCCTCCTCCTCTCCTTACAACACGTATTCTCCTCCTCCAGTTCGTGTCGTCCGGAGGTCTTCAGCTGCTCCTGGAGATCTTCAACTCGGCCATCCTGGAGCCACGGGACAACGAATCCTGGACCGTGGTGAGGCCAGAGGACGGGAGCCATGTTCTCTTTCAACTGATCTGGGTCTAGGTAGCCCGGCAGTCCTGTACAGCACGAGGATGTTGTAGGACATGCTTGGTCATTAAAACGACCATTTCAGTCTCTGCTGCAGTGACAGCTTTGGCTGCTGTTGGGAAGCACGACTTTTCTTATTGCTGTGACATAGGAGGCGTCCACACAGGTGCACCGAGGTCTTAGCAGCATGCCGATCATTGACTCCCTTCCTCTAATCATACCCATACTCTCTTCTCCTCCGCATATCCTCCTCAACCCCCAGTGGCTGCTGGACTGCCTAGCCTGTCTGCTGAAGCTGATCTGCCAGTTTGCGGTGGAGCCGTCAGACCTGGACCTGGCCTACCACGACGTTTTCTCCTGGTCCGGGCTGACCGACAGCCAGCGCAAGCGGCCCTGGCCCGGCAAGTCCCGCAAAGCCACCGGGGAGCACGGCAAGGGCCTCCACATCCCCCGCCTCACCGAGGTAAATGCCCTGCGCTATGCTAACCGCCTCACAATATCAGGCGAACAGCGCTAGGTAATAACAGGCAAACAGAGCTGCTAACGTAGCTAGCTACCAACAGAGCTGATGGTAGGCTAACAAAGCCAGTTTCTAACAGAGCTAGCTGCCTACTGGCTGATTAAAGATTACCAGAGCTCACTCCCTAGATACTAACTAACTAGCTATAAACAGGCTAACAGAGCTGCTACCAAAGCGAGCTACAAAAAGATTAACAGAGCTGATAGTAGGCTAACGGGGCTAATTACAGGAAAACAGCTAGATACTGATTATATAATCCTGTTGGGGGATATTTTAAATGGACATTTCCATTGCGGAGCTCTATATGTTGTGTGGGATATTGATGTGTGATGGAGTTGTGGTTGAACCTGGTCCATAGGTGTTCTTGAGCCTGGTCCAAGGCACCAACCTCATCCAGAGACTCATCAATGTGGCCTACACCTACGACAACCTGGCGCACAGGTAACCATGCCTAGCCATGAGCATCACGCATCGTTACGGTAACCAGACGCCACATGTACACATCACTTATCATCGTGGCACCCACACGTCACCATGTTCATCACCTATCGCCACGGTAACCGAAGGCCGCAGTACACGTAGTGCCTCACTGAACGGGGGCCCCGACATCACCAATGTTGACCCATGTTGACGCCTTGTTAATTTGTTGTTGTGTCCCCCAGGGTCCTAAAGGCTCAGTCTGACCATCGTTCCCGTCATGAAGGTAAGAGCTTCCCTCTCAGGTTCTCCTTTCAGCTCCACCCCCCCCCCCCCCCCCCCCCAGAGAACTAACGGTCTCCCACTCTCCCTGGCTCCCGGCAGTGACCCACTACTCCATGTGGCTGATGGTGAGCTGGGCCCACTGCTGCTCCCTGGTCAAGTCCAGCCTGGCGGACAGCGAGCACCTCCACGACTGGCTGCGCAAACTCACCCTGCTGGTCCCTGAGGTGGGGAAAACACACACACCACACATAATACACACACACACACACTCTGTCTCTGTCTCACTGTGTGTGTGTGTGTGTGTGTGTGTGTGTGTGTAGCCGGCGGTGAGACATGAGGCATGTAACGGGCTGTACAAGCTGTCTCTATCGGGCCTGGAGGGAGGAGAGTCCATCAACAGGTCCTTCCTGCTGCTGGCCGCCTCCACCCTGCTCAAGTTCCTCCCCGACGCCCAGGCCCTCAAACCACTCAGGGTAGGACGCTTTGTCTCTGTCTGACTCTCTCTCTGTCTTTTTCTGTCTCTTTCAATGTGTCTGTTTGTCTCTCTAACGGTTTAACTCTCCGTCTGGCTTTATCTCTGTGTCTCTCTCTGTCTGGCTCTTCCCTGTCTCTATTTGCACATTTGTCTTTATTTCAGTTTATGTCTCTCTCCGTCTCCCATTCTGTCTTTGTCTCACTACGTCTCTTACCCCTGATTCTCTCTTACCCCTGATTCTATGACTTTCGCTATCTCCCCTGCCTGTTTTTCTTTTCTCCTCCAGTCCCTTTATAACGCTCCCTCTAGCTCCCTCTTTCTGTGGCTCTCTCCCTCGCGGTCAGCTATGAATCATGGTCACTATCCTGTCACCTTAGTCTCCTGTGTCGCAGGGCTACAGGGAATAGTCCCAGTGACCTGAGGCTCACTCTAGCTGTTGTGTCTTCAGATGGAGGACTTTGAGGAGGAGCCCATTCTGAGGACGGGCTGTAAGGAGTACTTCTGGCTCCTCTGTAAACTCATCGATAACATCCACGTGAAGGACGCCAGCCAGGTAGGATGCCTCATCCACCCCCCCGCCGCCACCTCCTGTTTAATAAAGCCCCCTGTTCATGTCCCCTGTTGTCCCATTTGATCCCCATGGTTACTGTTTACTTGCTTACTGCACTGGCCTGTCAATTCCTGTAGTTTATATCACCTGTTCACTACCTGTTGATTACTGATCTCCATGGTTACCCTCTACCTGTTTAACCACAGACCACTCTGCTGGACCTGGATGCGTTGGCCCGGCACCTGGCCGACTGCATCAGGACGTAAGAATATTCACCTCTCCTTCTCACCCCCTCCTCTTCCTCACCAACATGCTTCCCCCCCCTCTTCCTCACCAAATCCTCCTCTTCCCCCCACCCCTACAGATGGTGAACGGAGATTTAGTTCGATTTAGTCTAGTAAGATTTAGTTAGTTAGTCTAGTAAGATTTAGTTAGATTTAGTTAAGTTAGATTTAGTCTAGTAAGATTTAGTTAGATTTAGTTAAGTTAGATTTAGTCTAGTAAGATTTAGGCAAGGCAAGGCAAGGCAACTTTATTTATATAGCACTTTTCATACACAAGGCAGACTCAAAGTGCTTCACATATAAACATTGTCATACAATAAAATAAAATAATAGATAAGTAAAAGAAAAACATATGCAAAGAAATGGGTAAAATAGAAAAATGCATTTTAGTATTAAAATAGAAAATAGAGGCAAAGTTAAAAAGCTTTTTTAGAAAGTGCAATGTATTTAAGATTTTAGCAGAAAGCTATAGCAAACATAAAAGTCTTCATTTAGTTAGATTTAGGTGAGTTAGATTTAGGTGAGTTAGATTTCGTTGAGTTATATTTAGTTTAGCTAGATTTAGTTTCATGTCCTAATGAACCCCCCCCCCGTCCTCCCTCCCCAGGCGGGAGATCCTGGACCAGCAGGACGGCGCCATCGAGGACGACGGGCTCACGGGCCTCCTGCGCCTCGCCACCAGCGTGCTGAAGCACAAGCCCCCCTTCAAGTTCTCGCGGGAGGGCCAGGAGTTCCTGCGGGACGTACACAACCTGCTGTTCCTGCTGCCCAGCCTGGCCGACCGCGCCCAGCCCAAGTGCAAGTCCCACTCCGCGCGCGCCGCCGCCTACGACCTGCTGGTGGAGACGGTGAAGGGCTCCGTGGAGAACTACCGGCTGCTCCACAACTGGGTCATGTCCCAGCACATGCAAGGTGAGCCCCCCCCCCCCCCCCCCTCACACACACACACACACACACACCCTCAGAAAATGATCCCAGATGGATTTGGGTGTCACAGTGGATGTAGAGGATGGTGCTAGAACTGTAAGAAAGCCTGTTTGTCACATGCGTTATAACAGCTTTCATACAGTGGTTAGACATTATTGATATGAACAACTCCCGGTTGCACCCAAGCCACTAGAAGCTATACTCTGAGCTGTTTGATGTCAGAATATCCGATTAGAGATTAGCTGGCTGGATACTAGCGGGGACATTGCCTAGCATGCTGTCTGGTCAGAATGCAGGCTGGTGGTCATTGAGTGTACCGTGTGTCTGCAGCCTCCCACGCGCCCTACAAGTGGGACTACTGGCCCCACGAGGACGTGCGCGCCGAGTGCCGCTTCGTGGGCCTCACCAACCTGGGAGCCACCTGCTACCTGGCCTCTACCATCCAGCAGCTCTACATGATCCCAGAGGCCCGCCAGGCCATCTTCACCGCCAAGGTACCCTCACTGCTACCATCACCATGCTGTGACATTACTGGAACCACAACCTTACTGTTGCATTACTGTAACCACGACCTTACTGTTGCATTACTGTAACCATGACCTTACTGTTGCATTACTGTAACCACGACCTTACCGTGACATTACTGTAACCATGACCTTACCGTGACATTACTGGAAGCATGACCTGATTGTTACATTACTGTAACCATGACCTTACTGATACCGTTACTATGGTACTGTTGTTACTTTTATTACTGTTACTGTTTCCATGAGCATACTATTACATTACTATTACTATGACCATACTGTTGGATTACTGTTACCATGAACAGGTAACATTACTGTTATCACGACAAAACGGTTGTATTACTTTAACCATACTGTGGTACTTGACAATACTGTTACAATCTGGTTACTGTCACCATGCGCATTCTCTTACATGATAGTACTGCTACATTACTGTTAACAAGACCATCCTCCTGTCACACGACTGTTACGGTAACTATTACCATACTGCTATATGACTTACCATGACGATGGACTGCGTTGATATGTTACATTGCTGTTACGTTACATTTGGTGAAACAGCGGTGCAGCGATTTACGCTATATTCTCACGTGTCGTCTTATCTCTTGGCCTTCAGTACGCCGAGGACATCAAACACAAGACCACCCTGCTGGAGCTACAGAAGATGTTCACCTATCTCATGGTCAGTGACACACACACACACACACACTGGCTCACACGCAAAAATGGACTCCCTCAATCTCTCTCTCGTTCACCCACTCTCTGCTGGATGCGTGTGTGCGTGTGTGCAGGAGAGCGAGAGGAAGGCCTACAACCCACGCCCGTTCTGTAAGACCTACACCATGGACAAGCAGCCTCTGAACACCGGGGAGCAGAAGGACATGACGGAGTTCTTCACCGACCTCATCACCAAGATAGAGGAGATGTCCCACGACCTGGTACGCCCACACCCTGTCCCTTTTAACGTAGGAGATGCTCATTGGACCACTATATGAGTAAATGTATACATATGGGTTGGTTACCCTTTACAGTCCTCATACCGCATCATCGATGCAAGTCCATTGGACATGTAAACCTTGCTCCCATCTGTTGTGACTCATGGATTAAGGTGTAATTCAAAGATATATATATAGAGGGAAAATATTCCTTTTGTCATTGCGTAAGTACGATACACAAAATCTGATATAGCTGGATATAAAACAATATATTGGTGACGAAAGGACGAGGCTGTCACGATGACACCTGTTTAACCCTAACGAATGAATGAATTTGTGATGAACCAATGATCCCGTGTTTAGTCCGACCTAACGAGGTGTGCTGCTTCCTCCTTCAGAAAAACACGGTGAAGACTCTGTTTGGAGGCGTCATCACCAACAACGTGGTCTCCCTGGTGAGCACAACATTCACCTAGAGGTCTCATTGGATCTGTGACTCCATTGAACCCTTTTCAGCTGCACTCTGTTGGAATAATATAAACCACAATCGTTGTAAGAGATGATTTTTTTTTAAATATAACTTTTGAAGGATCTCAGAGAGCTTTACATAGTGAGTCTCAGTATGTAGCAACCCCCTCGGTGACGCACGTTCATCCCAGCGAGCGGTGGGGACATCCTTGAACAAGGTGCCTCACCCCTCCACCTGCCGACTCTGTATCCAGTGCTCAGCGCCCAAGTTGCTTTGGATGAAAATCTCTGTCAGCCGACAAAAGTAAAGTTATAGACCAGAACTTAATTTAGTGTTCAGCTCTAAATCAGTGCCACTGACTCGGTGCTCGTGATGTTCTCAACCCATCAGAAAGGTTGTACGGTTGTCCTGGAGGCTAAGGTTGTAACTGTTCCTCTGGCCTCCTCCAGGACTGCGACCACGTCAGCCAAACGGCGGAGGAGTTTTACACGGTGCGGTGCCAGGTGGCGGACATGAAGAACATCTACGTGAGTCTTCTGCTTCCTTTGCTACAGATAATCGGTGTTGGAATAATCCTGGACCCCCTAACCCCTACCTGCCTATCCTTAATGACATGATTCTGAATTCACTGCAAGTCGCCTTGGATAAGTTTGACTGAGTAAATAGAAACATACCCGGTATGGTCCCCTTCTCACAACTTGGTGCACAGTGAGTTGACCTCACAACACAACCACCTTGATTATCCCGAGGCCGTCAGCCGTAGAGAGGGGAACTCTAGTCTTCAGACCTCTGACACTAACCACGCAGGGATGGGGGCTTTTGGGGGTCTGCAGGAGTCTCTGGACGAGGTGACCATCAAAGACACCCTGGAAGGAGACAACATGTACACCTGCTCCCAGTGTGGCAAGAAGGTCCGCGCAGAGAAGAGGTCAGTGTTGTTAGGAAATAAAGAAATGCACATTATGATAAAATTGAAAGTGGATTCACAGTTTGATTGGGGACTCTAAAGAGTGATAGTATGTTGTTTAATGGGTTATAATTAGGGCTGTCAAACGATTACATTTTTTATTCCCGATTAATTGCATAGTATTGGTGAGATAACTCACTATTAATCAAACTTTTCAAATACTATTTTAAATCCAATCCAACTAAAGTTAAATGAGATAATCAAATGGAATGACACATTATCAAGTGTGTGTTTGAGGGAGTGTTATTGACTCCCGTAGTGTGGGTTGAATATGAAACTTGCATCTTGGGAATTGTAAACAGGTAATTACTTAGTACAATTGTAAACCAACAGTTACTACAAGTGTAGTTAGAATAAAATAAGTGGCACCACAGATTTGGAAATTGTCACTTACTGCAAGTGTATTTGAATGTTAAGTAAGTGGAACTAAAAACAAAAATGAATTCTGATTTGACTGCTGACATTCTGTGGGAAAAAATCGTCCCAAATCACAGTAAAAAAAAAAGTACCAATCGTTAGTATGTTGTGAATCTTTGGTGTTATGTGTTTAGAATGTGAAACCCTGTAATACAATTATCGCGGGTTCGTTATCAATCTCTATTCCCTCTCTCTCCTGGTCTTGTCTATTGACTCTGATGGTCTCTCTACCACCAGGCCTAGTCCGTTATCTCTCTCTATTCCCTCTCTCTCCTGGTCTTGTCTATTGACTCTGATGGTCTCTCTACCACCAGGCCTAGTCCGTTATCTCTCTCTATTCCCTCTCTCTCCTGGTCTTGTCTATTGACTCTGATGGTCTCTCTACCACCAGGCCTAGTCCGTTATCTCTCTCTATTCCCTCTCTCTCCTGGTCTTGTCTATTGACTCTGATGGTCTCTCTACCACCAGGCCTAGTCCGTTATCTCTCTCTATTCCCTCTCTCTCCTGGTCTTGTCTATTGACTCTGGTCTCTCCACAACACCCAGGGCGTGTTTCAAGAAGCTCCCTCGCATCCTGAGCTTCAACACGATGCGCTACACCTTCAACATGGTGACCATGATGAAGGAGAAGGTCAACACCCACTTCTCCTTCCCGCTGCGCCTCAACATGACCACCTATACCGAGGACTTCCTCATGGGCAAGGGGGACCGCAAGGAGGGTGGGTCTCGCTGCCTGAGGTCATGAACTGAATGAGGTCGTGAACTGAATGAGGTCGTGAACTGAATGAGGTCATGAACTGAATGAGGTCATGAACTGAATGAGGTCATGAACTGAATGAGGTCATGAACTGAATGAGGTCATGAACTGAATGAGGTCATGAACTGAATGAGGTCATGAACTGAATGTCGTCATGAACCGAATGGCGTCATGAACCGGATGACGCCATGAACCGGATGACATCATGAACTGATAGACGTCATGTGCTGCATGACCAAATGCCAAATGCAGTTGATAAGTAATAGTCGGAATGATTTAATGAACTGATTGAGGTCAATTGCTTTATGATGTCATGAACCTAAGGACAAAGTGAACTGAATGACTTCATCAGCTGCATGACATCATGTTCTCCATGACATCATGAGACGCATGGCTGAATGAAGTGAATGATTTAAGGATCTGCATGGTTTAATGCAGATCCTAATGAGGATAACTGAGGATAACTAATGAGGTAATCACCTGCGTGATTCAAATAGCTGCATGACGTATTGAACTGATGGACATAATGAACTGAATGGTGTTTTGTGCTGTGTAATGTAATGAGCTGAATGACGTCATGAACTAACACAAATGAACTCCCTGACGTAATGAATGAGGTCCTGTGTGGCAGGCTCCCGGGAGGAGGGCGAGGCCAAGGGGGCGGAGAGCTACGAGTACGACCTGATCGGCGTCACAGTGCACACGGGCACGGCAGACGGTGGCCATTACTACAGCTTCATCAGGGACATTGTGAACCCCCACGCCTACAAAAACAACAAGTGGTGAGTGGAACCCAGAACAGAACCTGATCTGAGAGCTTTTATAGCCTGTTCCCCGACCCAGAGGTCCGGACCTAGGTGGAGGTCGCCTGACCTGCAGATGGCATCCTGGGAGAGGGCTGACCTAAGAGTTATAGATAATTGATAATATTTTCTGATTAAGGTCCTGTATTGACCAATAAATTAGGAATAAAGGTGGCCTTTTGCCACCTAACCACAGCAAAAGGACTTGTGGTAGCATTGTGTCCACATTAGAATGAATCAGTACTCCATTAAAGATGAAATGTACTGACATTTGAAGTTTAGTTTATATAACCGATGTATTGTCTGCCTTCTCATTGGTACAATAACAAAAAATGGCTGAACTTGCTAAAAGGGATAAAATTGTACGGTGAAAGTTTATGTTACGGTTTATGTTACGGGGCGCCGCCATGTTGGATTTCAACAATCAGCTACGTCACTGGCATGGTAACCTACTGCTACTCTGTGGCTCTAGCAGCCACGGCAGGTAATGAGTCAGACTCTGAGGCTCGCTGAAATGGCTATGGAAAAGCAAACAACCAGGTCTACAGGAGGATCATACTGCATTGCCCCTGGCTGCAGTAATGAACATCATCCATTTCCACAGGCTACCTTTGAATAGGAAACCAGCCCTTAATACATGGCTGGCAACCTTAAAACTAGCTAACCCTCCGATAGCCCCTGTCATGTCAATCTCCACAAGCTAGCACTCCGACCATAAAGTGTATAAACTATTACTCAGACGATATCACAGATCTATGTTTCCAAGCTGCTAATTAAACCACGGCGGGTCTGCAAACAGAAGTTCCACAAATGTCCCTTTCTACTCACCCTGATGTTCGCCGACTAGTCGATTGCTGATGCAGAGGGAGTTAAACTCGAAGAAGTAGTTGCATAGTAAGATGTATCTGTGCAATATCCATCTCTGCAATATCCATCAACATCGACCAGAAAATAATCCTCCAACATCCACCTAAAGTAAACGTGACACTCGTGAATCCGGCTCGCATCTATTGTCATCCGTGGGTGTATCTCCCAAAGTACGTCTAACATGTCTTTCAGGCCCCGTCCACACGGAGCCGATTTTTTGTTGAAACCATGTCCAAGGGTGGTTTCAAATAAAACCGGACCTATGCGGTTTACGGTTAGGATTCATGTGGACGCCTGAAGAGACGTTAGTTGCGTTGAAAGTTACTTTTTTTTTGTTGTATTTTTGTAGCTTTAATTACAATTGGTCAATTTAATTACTAACTGTACATTAAAAAGTATTTCTACTCAATCTGAAAGGTATAATTTGCTATCTCCTCCTCAACTTGAATGTTTGCATACAGCGCTCAGTCTTGATGCGCTCCACTTTTTTTTGTTGAGAACCAGCGACTTGAACATCTAGGTACTACAGCGTTTGTACAGTTCGATGCGTTTTTGCAATGAGTCCGTCTTTACTGAGATATTCCTGAAATGCATCGAAGGAAAACGGAGGGGGAAAGATCGTTTTCGCCTTGTTACTTGTTCCTCTCGGACTGTATGTTTGCAAACAAGTGCGCAGGCTTTATGCGCATGCTCGCCTCATCGAGTTGCTTCTTATGGGGCGTTCCAGCGTCTCCGCTCGGACATCCCTTAGAGAGAGCATGGCCACTTCCAAAACCTCTCTCGCTGCACAGCATCCGAAATGCCCTATGCATGGTTATGCAACCTAATCCCACCATTAGATGGTCAAGGTTGACCAGGACCTCTCGGCAGCAGAACGATTCAGTGGCAGTGTCCATGCTCCGGCAGCACTCACACGAACACCAGTCACACCCACACGATCCGAAGGTGGAGCTGGAGCCTGAAATTGATCCCTCTCCACCGGGTGTTAGTCGGACACTACAGGCATGTCCCTCACAGGCTCAAACACGTAACCAGACATATTAAAATCACTATTTTCCACCGTGGACTTAAGAAGTCGTTTGCGTGTCTGCCGCAACAACCTAGTCCTACCATGCCAGTGACGTCATCGAAAATGTCGGCGCTCTAATACTAACAGAACCATTTTCTTTTGTTGCTAAAGAAAAGCTATGTATCGATTTTTTTTGTGATGGTCATAACTAACTTTTCAGTTCAGTTCATCTTTAATGAACGACAGTATCTAATAATATGATTGACAACTATGTTGTTCCAGGTACTTGTTCAACGACGCAGAGGTGAAGCCCTTCGACTCTGCCCAGCTGGCGTCTGAATGTTTTGGTGGAGAGATGACTGTGAGTGTTCCTGCATGAAACTGTTGACATTGGTCATGTTAAGTCTAACTTGTAAAGCTAACCTGTGCGGTTGTTGTTTTTTTTCAGACAAAAACGTACGACTCTGTCACCGACAAATTCATGGACTTCTCCTTCGAGAAGGTGAGGAGGAGCTTCTTTGGGCGTGCGGGTTGCTGGGTTTCTGGGGGACGTTTGGATGGAGTCATTTAGCAGGCCACACTTTAATCCAGAGACTTAAAGTGAGGTGGAGAACAATCAAAGCATTCAGTCACAATGGAGTAGCTGGGAAAACGGCCTCATTTGAAAAGACAAACTGGCCCAATTCTTGAGTAGCAAGAGGATGGTTGAGTTTCCACAATTTAGCTCAATAGAGTGAGTAAGAGGTGAGCAGATGTTTAGAGTAAGGAATTGGGAGTAGGAGCACACTATAAGATTAAGTGGATATTGTAAGACTAGGGAGGAGAGGAGATTGTGAGATAAAGTGGAGTAGACTGTAAGATGGAGCAGGGAGAAGGAGGAGAGGAGAATGTGAGAAGAAGTGGCAGAGGAGGATGGGAATAAGGTGTGTGTGTGTGTGTGTGTGTGTGTGTGTGTGTGTGTGTGTGTGTGTGTGTGTGTGTGTGTGTGTGTGTGTGTGTGTGTGTGTGTGTGTGTGTGTGTGTGTGTGTGTGTGTGTGGTTCCAGACCCACAGTGCCTACATGCTCTTCTACAAGAGAGTGGAGTTAGAGGAGGAGAATGGAAAAGACTTCAGCTTCGACGTCTCTCCAGATCTCCTGGAGGTGAGCTGAGGCTTTTATGTTAAACGTCCTAAGTATTCAAACAAAATGTCATGTTTCCTCTTGAGAAACGGTCTAATTACTATGCAGTACTGCAGTAGGATTTTAGTCCGCAAAATACTTTCTGATGAAATGTTGTTAATAATATTTGTATTTTATAAACCTTTTCTGCAGTGGATTTGGCAAGACAACATGCAGTTTCTCCAGGATAAGAACATATTTGAGCACACATATTTTGGGTAGGTGACAAAATTTGGATTGTAGAATTGATTTCAATTCAAATTGGGCTGTTTGATTACACTGTATGTTGTCTCCACAGCTTTATGTGGCAGCTCTGCAGTAGCATTCCCAGCACTTTACCAGACCCTAAAGCCATCTCCCTGATGACCTCCAAGGTGAGACGGACCCCAAACACACACACGCAATACTCTACTGAGGTTAGCGTTGTGTCTTCACAAATCACACAAGCACAAACAGCTAAGGTTAGCTCACAGTCCTGTCAAAACATGCTAAAGTTAGCTGTGTAGCTCCCTCACAAAACACAAACACTAAAGAGCTAAGGTAAGCCCATAGTCATCACAAAACCCCTACAGCGCTGTGTTTGCGGATAGTCAAAACAAAATCACTAATCATCAATACGGTCTCTACTGAACACGCCTAATCTCCAAAGTCCCCAAATTGAATTGATATATCGTGACAGTGTACACCATCACATCAGTGTAACGTTGTTGTCCTTCCTGTTGGTTCCCAGCTCAGCACGTCGTTTGTACTGGAGACGTTTATCCACTCCAAAGAGAAGGTAGGCGGAGAGGCTGTCATGAAAGCTGCTGTTGTGTTGGTAGTTGTTGTGCTCGTAGCAGTTGTTGTGCACGCCTGTTGGTAGTGCAGGTGCGTTTCAATGGTAACGTATTGATCGTGATCCCCAGCCCACTATGCTGCAATGGATCGAACTCCTCACCAAACAGTTCAACAACAGCCAGGCTGCCTGCGAGGTGACAGACCCATAAACACGCACACTACTTTACACTGCACACATGTGCACTGAATTATTTATTATTAATATTATTACTCATCAACTTCTCTCTCTTCAACTATGGTTCTTGTTCTGTGCTCCAGTGGTTTTTGGACCGCATGGCTGATGACAACTGGTGGCCCATGCAGATCCTCATCAAGTGTCCCAACCAGATCGTCAGACAGGCAAGTCACACACACCCACACGCGTCTTTATCCCGCTCATCTTGTGTCTCTCTCTCATGGCACCACTCTTGCACTCGCGCTCAATCACTCACACACTCACACACTCACACACTCACTCTCACACACACACACACACACACACACACCGCTAACGTCCTGTTGGGGGGTGTGGCAGATGTTCCAGAGGCTGTGTATCCATGTGATCCAGCGGTTGCGGCCGGTCCACGCCCACCTGTACCTGCAGCCTGGCATGGAGGACGGGTAGGTCCTCCGCCTTCACCCTGGTCCCGCCCACCTCTCACACCATCAGCTTTAATCTGCTTCTTTATTAGACGACACTGGTGGCAAAATGATAAAAATATTTCTACATACGCAATGAAAAATGTCCATGTAAAACGAAATGTGAACAAAGGCATTTATAAATATATATAAATATATATATATATCAACTTTTTCTTCTTGCCGTTTATTAGTTTCTGGAACAGATGAATCATAATTGAACCTCTCCTCGCTCTTGCACTCGCTCTCTTTTCTCTCTCTCTCTCCTCTCCTCTCTTCTCTCTCCTCTTTCTCTTCTCTCTCTTCTCTCTCTCCCTCTCCCTCCCTCCCTCCCTCCCTCTCCCAGGTCTGATGACATGGACGGGCCTGTGGAGGACATGGGCAGCCGCTCGTGTGTGACGCGCTTCGTGAAGACGCTGCTGTCCATCATGGAGCACGGCGTGAAGCCGCACAGCAAGCACCTCACCGAGTACTTTGCTTTCCTGTACGAGTTCGCCAAGATGGGGGAGGAGGAGGTACAGCACTGTCGGCACCGTAGACACGAGTACACAGACTACTGCTGGCACTTAGGATGTTGATCTAGCATGCAGCCTTTCCGTTGTCCGTCATATTCCAGAGTCTTCGACTTGCCTGTTAATAAATACGAGTAAATGGAGAGCTGTGCTTTTCCTGGATGCACTTTAAAGTTTACATTTCTCATCAGATTTCAATAAGTCGTTTTTATGTTCATGTTAAATAATACTATATATATTCATATGATAATGATCACCTTGTTTGCATTCAAGGCTAAAATGCTACGGCTATGTTAAATAAGCGCCTACCTTCTTCATAATGCCCAAAATGTATTGGTCATTTAGCAGTCACGTGTCATTAAGGAGCTGGTAGGGGGTAGGCGGTGTCATGCTGTAGGATGTTTGTAGGTCGACTGCGGGAATCAAACTCTGAGCAATGACTTTAACACCCTGACCCCACTAGACACCCCATCTTCACCATACCATTTAAAGTGTCACGTGACTGTACGGATGAGCTCATTTAAACACCGTTCACACAAGTAGCGGGGGAGTATTGAGCGCGGTGAGTTTGTTTGTGTCTACAGAGCCAGTTTCTGCTGTCTCTCCAAGCCATCTCCATCATGGTCCACTTCTACATGGGCACCAAGGGACCAGAGAATGTAAGGAAGATCTGCAACCCTAGCTTTTCGTCGCCAGAAACGCTGAAAACATTGTCCCTATGCACAGTGTATCACGTGATAACGCAGCCATACTTTTGTCACATACAGTGTTAATGTTCTTCAACCCTCAGCCGCAGGTGGAGGTGCTGTCCGAGGAGGAGGGGGACGACGAGGACGAGGAGGAGGACATCTTGTCTCTGGCTGAGGAGAAGTATCGCCCTGCTGCACTGGAGAAGATGATCGCCCTCATCGCCCTGCTGGTGGAGCAGTCCCGCTCTGAGAGGTAGGCGCTGTGTTCTGATTGGTCGGTCTCATTGCAAGAGGAAGGCTGGCCAGTGCTGCTAACGAAATTGTTAGTTGTTTTGAATCCCTTGAGGCTGGCTTTGTTAGTTTCTCGCTAATAGTTGCAATCGTCTATACTGATACGGCTGCTTTCCATAGTGTTGACTCTGTTGCTTCTTTTAAAATTATATATAGCTTGAAAGGCCAATTAAGTTATTTGGGAAAATATTATGTTTCATACTAAAGAAAAATGACCTCTTACGAGCATCAATGGTTTCCAAAGATACACTGACATCTGTTAAACAAATCGTTTGACCGCTGTGGCAGGCTTACTTAAAATAAATAAGTTAGTTCTCCTTTGGGGTAAAACATTTCCCATCATTCCTGTGTGTGTCCCACAGACACCTGACCCTGTCCCAGAGCGACATGGCGGCGCTGACCGGTGGGAAGGGCTTCCCCTTCCTCTTCCAGCACATCCGGGACGGCATCAACATCCGGCAGACCTGCAACCTCATCTTCAGCCTCTGCCGCTTCAATAACCGCCTGGCCGAGCACGTAGGTTCAGCCCCGCCCCCGCTGCTAGGCCCCGCCCTTGCTGTCCTGTAACCACTTCTCTCCTGGATTAGCAACGCACCATCGTAACATTGAGCCCCCTGCTGCCTCGAGCCCTCCCCCCACTCTGTTCAGCCAAAGGACATAAAGTGCCAGAATTTAAATTTTAATTAATGAATCAAATAGAGTCAACCTTTTTAATTGAAATGTAATGAAAAACAATGGGTGAAACTCCTCTGCTAGCATGGCATATAGAGCTATCTGTACCCCTCTGCATTCCTGGGGCCATTTCTGAGTGTCTTCGTCCTCTTGTGCTTCAGATCGTGTCCATGCTGTTCACGTCCATCGCCAAGCTCACTCCAGAGGTAGGTGGACCCAGAGATCTCTGAACACTCGCTCTCGCTCCCCGGATGATCCTGAGCCCTGGTGGGCTTGGCTTCCGGTCGAACCTTGGAAGACCTTTTATATCAATTCTACTCACCTCAATAACTACCTGTTTATGTCGATCCAGTAAACGGACAGGCAGGGTGTATCCTTTTTCCTCACGGTGTGCCCTGTGTCCCCCAGGCGGCTAACCCCTTCTTCAAGCTGCTCACCATGCTGATGGAGTTTGCTGGAGGTCCTCCAGGGATGCCCTCCTTCGCCTCTTTCATCCTGCAGAGGATCTGGGAGGTAAACCCCCCCCCCCGTCCTCTCAATGTTATGAGTCTATTGCTTCATCGAGGCGTCAATGGGCTTCAGAGGCCCTAAACAACCACACCCCTCCAATCTCACCCTCGGTTTAAGGACAAGGGGAAACGCCCAGAGGGTGGTGACCTTGAGGAGGAACTCAGACTGAGCTGTGTGTCTGAATCTTTGTGCAGGTGGTGGAGTACAACCCCTCCCAGTGTCTGGACTGGCTTGCGGTGCAGACTCCCAGGAACAAGCTGGCTCACAGCTGGGTGCTTCAGAACATGGAGAACTGGGTCGAGCGCTTCCTGCTGGCACACAACTACCCCCGCGTGCGCACATGTAAGACCCCCACACCCCTATCCCCTGCCCACCCACCCGATGACCCCTGGAGCCAATGACCGTCCCCCTTAACCCCTCACCCTTAGGTCTTCACCCTGAGCCCTTATCCCCTCGTCCCCTGAATCTAACCCTTAACCCCTCACCCTTTGACCCTTACCCTCACCCCATGACCTAACCCTTAACCCCTCACCCCATGATTCTAGCCCCTAACCCTCCACCCCTCCACCCCTTGACCCTGGCCCTTAACCCCTCCACCCCAGAATCTAACCCTTTACTCCTCCCCCTTAACCCCTCCCCCCTTGACAGTGGCCCTTAACCCCTCACCCCCTGAATCTCACTGTTTACCATCCCCCCCTGTCTGAACATGACTGTACCGAGGTAGTTTTTAACCTTGAAGGTCTCTCTCCCCCCAGCGGCTGCCTACCTCCTGGTGTCTCTCATTCCCAGCAACTCGTTCCGCCAGATGTTCCGCTCCACGCGCTCGCTGCACATCCCCACCCGGGAGCTGCCCCTGTCCCCGGACACCACGGCGGTACTGCACCAGGTGTACAACCTGCTGCTGGGCCTGCTGGCCCGGGCCAAGCTGTACGTGGACGCGGGCGTGCACGGCACCACCAAGCTGGTCCAGTACTTCAGCTTCATGACCTACTGCCTCATTTCCAAGACGGAGAAGCTCATGTTCTCCGGCTACTTCATGGACCTGTGGAACCTCTTCCAGGTCAGCTGCACAGCACTGCACTTACGCTAGAATAATCAAGTCAAGAATGTTACAGAACACAAATGTTACGTGAATTTCAGAATACTGAAGTGACAAAGGTTACAAAATACGATGGCTTACATAAGTTACAGAATACTAAAGTTACACAAGTTACGGAACGCTAAAGTTATCCAAGTTACAGAATACTAAAGTAACTTAATGTAAGAGTACTTCAGTTTACTTAAGTAAGTAATTAAAGTTAGAGTAATAGATTAACGGACTACTCAAGTTACAAAATTGATAGAGTACCACAGTTACAGAATAATCATGGAATACGCCAGAAAGCGTGTGATTTGCTGCACGTTCTGATAACCATCCCCCACCCCACCCCAGCCCAAGCTGTCGGAGCCGGCCATCGCCACCAACCACAACAAGCAGGCGCTGCTGTCCTTCTGGTACAACGTGTGCGTGGAGTGTCCGGAGAACGTGCGGCTGGTGGCCCAGAACGCCGTGGTCACCAAGAACATCGCCTTCAACTACATCCTGGCCGACCACGACGACCAGGAGGTGGTGCTGTTCAACCGCGGCATGCTGCCCGCCTACTACGGCATCCTGCGCATGTGCTGCGAGCAGTCGCCCTGCTTCACGCGCCAGCTGGCCTCGCACCAGAACATCCAGTGGGCCTTCAAGAACCTGACGCCCCACGCCAGCCAGTACCCCGGGGTGGGTGATGTCACCGCGAGGGTGCGGTGTCGCGATTGGCGAGATGTCACGTCGTGGTGGTGAAACCATGACGTGCTGTCACGTTGAGACGATGCCATGTCCTCTTGTGATTTCATGTATGATGTATCATACATTTATCATGTATGATCAAACTTTAATGATTGCAAAACTGCAATGCCAAGTGTTTGATAAGTAATCAGTTATCAGTAATAGTTATCAGTGTATTGGTATTGATGTGTGATTAGGTGTTATCAGTAATAGTTACTGGTGTGTTCGTATTGATGTGTGAGTGGTGGAGGAGCTGTTATCGGTAATAGTTACCGGTTAGTGGTGGAGGAGTTGTTGTCAGTGATAGTTACCGGTGTATTAGTATTGATGTGAAGGTGCTGCCCCCTGCAGGCGGTGGAGGAGCTGTTCAACCTGATGCAGCTGTTTGTGGGCCAGCGGGCCGACATGAGGGAGGAGGAGCTGGAGGACGTGAAGCAGTTCAAGAAGACGACCATCAGCTGCTACCTGCGCTGCCTGGACGGACGCTCCTGCTGGACAACCCTCATCAGGTAAACTATCACCAGCTCTCATTATCTATCAGCAGCTCTCATTATCTATCGCCAGCTCTCATTATCTATCACCAGCTCTCATTATCTATCAGCAGCTCTCCTTATCCATCACCTGCTCTCATTATCTATCACCAGCTCTCATTATCTATCACCTGCTCTCCTTATCCATCACCTGCTCTCATTATCTATCACCTGCTCTCATTATCTATCACCAGCTCTCATTATCTATCACCTGCTCTCATTATCTATCACCAGCTCTCATTATCTATCACCTGCTCTCATTATCTATCACCAGCTCTCATTATCTATCACCAGCTCTCATTATCTATCACCAGCTCTCATTATCTATCACCAGCTCTCATTATCTATCACCAGCTCTCACTAAGTGCGCTGATTTTCAGATGTCGGTGTTATAAATCGAATACTCCCTGGTGCACTAACTGGAAATTGCGACTGCCGCCGCGGCTCCTCCCCCGCAATAAACATCCCGCTTTGAACGGCTTTAAAAAGCTATAAAAGCTATAAAAACTACAAAATGACTCTATTAATGCAGGCTATGGGGAAAATGAGCAGACGTTGGCTCAGCCTGGCTCCGCCCTCTTCCGCTACGTAGCTAAGATGGCGGACGTTGAGTACGAAAAGTGTACATCGATCCACACTGCGCAATTTGACGATTTTGAGTACACCATCCGGGTCCACAGTACACTTATTTTCGCCCCGATCTTAATTGGAAAGCCCTACCTACTCAAACTAAGTATGGATATTGGAACACAGCACAGGTCTCATTAAACATCTATCATCAGGTCTGATGAACCATCTATCACCAGGTCTCCTAGACCAATGGCTTTTAAACCGTACAAATTTAGAATTAGCTTTGCATAGTCATCATAATAACCTTTTAAACGTTTTAATAATCTGTACTTGTATCATAACCTATTAAAATATGTATGTGTGTTTATGTTTGTAGCGCGTTCCGTGTTTTGTTGGAGAACGATGAGGACAGACTGCTGGTGGTCTTCAACAGAGGACTCATCCTCATGACAGAGGTACTAAACTGCTAATATCGCTATACTCGTTACTGCATTCTACTGCACTATAGCCACTAACTGAACTCTACTCAACTGTAGGCTACAATCACTCCAACATCCTTTACTGTTAGTGCTGTGGTCTCCTACTTCTCACTATAATCCCATGCCGTGTTCCAACCAGTCGTTCAACACGCTGCACATGATGTACCACGAGGCCACGGCCTGCCACGTGACCGGGGACCTGGTGGAGCTGCTGTCCATCTTCCTGTCCGTCCTCAAGGCCACGCGGCCCTACCTGCAGCGCAAAGGTCAGGGGGCTCCTGGTACTGTCATACCCTGGTGCACGACACTGCCCTGACACCACGGAACACTGCCCTGACACCACGGACCACTGCCCTGACACCACGGACCACTGCCCTGACACCACGGACCACTGCCCTGACACCACGGAACACTGCCCTGACACCACGGACCACTGCCCTGACACCACGGACCACTGCCCTGACACCACGGACCACTGCCCTGACACCACGGACCACTGCCCTGACACCACGGACCACTGCCCTGACACCACGGACCACTGCCCTGACACCACGGACCACTGCCCTGACACCACGGACCACTGCCCTGACACCACGGACCACTGCCCTGACACCACGGACCACTGCCCTGACACCACGGACCACTGCCCTGACACCACGGACCACTGCCCTGACACCACGGACCACTGCCCTGACACCACGGACCACTGCCCTGACACCACGGACCACTGCCCTGACACCACGGACCACTGCCCTGACACCACGGACCACTGCCCTGACACCACGGACCACTGCCCTGACACCACGGACCACTGCCCTGACACCACGGACCACTGCCCTGACACCACGGACCACTGCCCTGACACCACGGACCACTGCCCTGACACCACGGACCACTGCCCTGACACCACGGACCACTGCCCTGACACCACGGACCACTGCCCTGACACCACGGACCACTGCCCTGACACCACGGACCACTGCCCTGACACCACGGACCACTGCCCTGACACCACGGACCACTGCCCTGACACCACGGACCACTGCCCTGACACCACGGACCACTGCCCTGACACCACGGACCACGGCCCTGACACCACGGACCACGGCCCTGACACCACGGACCACGGCCCTGACACCACGGACCACGGCCCTGACACCACGGACCACGGCCCTGACACCACGGACCACGGCCCTGACACCACGGACCACGGCCCTGACACCACGGACCACTGCCCTGACACCACGGACCACGGCCCTGACACCACGGACCACGGCCCTGACACCACGGACCACTGCCCTGACCTCATTGACGCATGACGCTCGGTACCCTAAACCCAATTGAAACGCATCAATGTATCTGTATATATTTGTGTGTGTAGATGTGAAGCAGGCTCTGATCCAGTGGCAGGAGAGAATCGACTTCGCCCACAAGCTGCTCACCCTGCTCAACTCCTACAGCCCCCCCGAGCTACGCAACGCCTGCCTGGGTAACATGCACACTGCAAACGAACAAGCGCACTGACCTGGCGTGCTGTGTTTCTATTGGCTACAGCGTGATCCCTGACCTTGTTGTGTGTTTCTATTGGCTACAGCGTGATCCCTGACCTTGTTGTGTGTTTCTATTGGCTACAGCGTGATCCCTGACCTTGTTGTGTGTTTCTATTGGCTACAGCGTGATCCCTGACCTTGTTGTGTGTTTCTGTTGGCTAGATGTGCTGAAGGAGCTGGTCCTCCTCAGCCCTCATGACTTCCTCCACACTCTGGTCCCCTTCCTGCAGCATAACCACTGTACCTACCACCACAGCAGCATCCCTAGTGAGTACTACTACACTACTACTGCTATAGTCCTACTGTACCTACCACCACAGCAGCATCCCTAGTGAGTACTACTACACTACTACTACACTACTGCTATAGTCCTACTGTACCTACCACCACAGCAGCATCCCTAGTGAGTACTACTACACTACTACTGCTATAGTCCTACTGTACCTACCACCACAGCAGCATCCCTAGTGAGTACTACTACACTACTACTACACTACTGCTATAGTCCTACTGTACCTACCACCACAGCAGCATCCCTAGAGAGTACTACTACACTACTACTATAGTCCTACTGTACCTACCACCACAGCAGCATCCCTAGTGAGTACTACTACACTACTACTACACTACTACTATAGTCCTACTGTACCTACCACCACAGCAGCATCCCTAGAGAGTACTACTACACTACTACTATAGTCCTACTGTACCTACCACCACAGCAGCATCCCTAGAGAGTACTACTACACTACTACTATAGTCCTACTGTACCTACCACCACAGCAGCATCCCTAGAGAGTACTACTACACTACTACTGCTATAGTCCTACTGTACCTACCACCACAGCAGCATCCCTAGTGAGTACTACTACACTACTACTGCTATAGTCCTACTGTACCTACCACCACAGCAGCATCCCTAGTGAGTACTACTACACTACTACTGCTATAGTCCTACTGTACCTACCACCACAGCAGCATCCCTAGTGAGTACTACTACACTACTACTACACTACTACTGCTATAGTCCTACTGTACCTACCACCACAGCAGCATCCCTAGAGAGTACTACTACACTACTACTGCTATAGTCCTACTGTACCTACCACCACAGCAGCATCCCTAGTGAGTACTACTACACTACTACTACTATAGTCCTACTGTACCTACCACCACAGCAGCATCCCTAGAGAGTACTACTACACTACTACTGCTATAGTCCTACTGTACCTACCACCACAGCAGCATCCCTAGTGAGTACTACTACACTACTACTGCTATAGTCCTACTGTACCTACCACCACAGCAGCATCCCTAGTGAGTACTACTACACTACTACTATAGTCCTACTGTACCTACCACCACAGCAGCATCCCTAGAGAGTACTACTACACTACTACTGCTATAGTCCTACTGTACCTACCACCACAGCAGCATCCCTAGTGAGTACTACTACACTACTACTACACTACTGCTATAGTCCTACTGTACCTACCACCACAGAGCATCCCTAGAGAGTACTACTACACTACTACTATAGTCCTACTGTACCTACCACCACAGCAGCATCCCTAGTGAGTACTACTACACTACTACTGCTATAGTCCTACTGTACCTACCACCACAGCAGCATCCCTAGTGAGTACTACTACACTACTACTACACTACTACTGCTATAGTCCTACTGTACCTACCACCACAGCAGCATCCCTAGTGAGTACTACTACACTACTGCTACAGTCCTACTGTACCTACCACCACAGCAGCATCCCTAGTGAGTACTACTACACTACTGCTACAGTCCTACTGTACCTACCACCACAGCAGCATCCCTAGTGAGTACTACTACACTACTACTGCTATAGTCCTACTGTACCTACCACCACAGCAGCATCCCTAGTGAGTACTACTACACTACTACTATAGTCCTACTGTACCTACCACCACAGCAGCATCCCTAGTGAGTACTACTACACTACTACTATAGTCCTACTGTACCTACCACCACAGCAGCATCCCTAGTGAGTACTACTACACTACTACTACACTACTACTATAGTCCTACTGTACCTACCACCACAGCAGCATCCCTAGTGAGTACTACTACACTACTACTACACTACTACTGCTATAGTCCTACTGTACCTACCACCACAGCAGCATCCCTAGTGAGTACTACTACTACACTACTACTATAGTCCTACTGTACCTACCACCACAGCAGCATCCCTAGTGAGTACTACTACACTACTACTACACTACTACTGCTATAGTCCTACTGTACCTACCACCACAGCAGCATCCCTAGTGAGTACTACTACACTACTACTACACTACTACTATAGTCCTACTGTACCTACCACCACAGCAGCATCCCTAGTGAGTACTACTACACTACTACTGCTATAGTCCTACTGTACCTACCACCACAGCAGCATCCCTAGTGAGTACTACTACACTACTGCTACAGTCCTACTGTACCTACCACCACAGCAGCATCCCTAGTGAGTACTACTACACTACTACTACACTACTACTATAGTCCTACTGTACCTACCACCACAGCAGCATCCCTAGTGAGTACTACTACACTACTACTACACTACTACTGCTATAGTCCTACTGTACCTACCACCACAGCAGCATCCCTAGTGAGTACTACTGCACTACTACTGCTATAGTCCTACTGTACCTACCACCACAGCAGCATCCCTAGTGAGTACTACTGCACTACTACTGCTATAGTCCTACTGTACCTACCACCACAGCAGCATCCCTAGTGAGTACTACTACACTACTACTACACTACTACTGCTATAGTCCTACTGTACCTACCACCACAGCAGCATCCCTAGAGAGTACTACTACACTACTACTACACTACTACTGCTATAGTCCTACTGTACCTACCACCACAGCAGCATCCCTAGTGAGTACTACTACACTACTACTGCTATAGTCCTACTGTACCTACCACCACAGCAGCATCCCTAGTGAGTACTACTACACTACTACTACACTACTACTGCTATAGTCCTACTGTACCTACCACCACAGCAGCATCCCTAGAGAGTACTACTACACCACTACTACTATATATACTATTCACTACCACATCCAAGTTCCTACCTAATGCCTTTCTCTTGTGTGTGTGTGTGTGTGTGTGTGTGTGTGTGTGTGCGTGCTCTTGCTCCAGTGTCCTTCGGGCCCTACCTGCCGTGCAGGGAGAACATTAAGCTGATGGGTGGGAAGAACAACATCCGGCCCCCGAGGCCGGAGCTCAACATGTGTCTTCTGCCCTCCATGGTGGAGACCAGCAAGGTCAGAGACCAACACACACTCACGGTGGACCCATACGGGTCAGTTTGTATGACGCCACATGTCACCCAATGAGCGCCTGTCGCTCAAAGGCATTGGGGTAAAACCGTAAGAGCAAGCTGCGACACCTGGAGAGGCCGTTCCACGCTGCGATGTCATTGAGGTGTTCGTCGGGTCATAGTGTGTGTGTGTGTGTGTGTGTTGCAGGGGAAGGATGAGGTGTACGACCGCATGCTGCTGGAGTACTTCCTGTCCTACCACCAGTTCATCCACCTGCTGTGCCGCGTGGCGGTCACCTGTGAGAAGTTCACCGACACGCTGGTCAAACTCAGTACGTACAGCAACACCGGCGTCCTGATGACCTTGGTACCGCCTCGGTTCCTTCTGGAATGCATCCTGTAGTGCTTCCTGTTATACTCTTATGGTGCCTCCTAAAATGCTTCCTATTTCAATCCTGGAATACTTACCGCCGGACATCCTTAATCACACCTGCAAACTTGTTGCTTTTCGGCGACAAGTTTTTTTTGTCAATTGGTCATTCACGTGAATCGCGTAGAACCAGAGAGTTTTTTTAAGGGGGGGGGGGGGGGAAGGCTGCCCTTAATGTGAAACATTACTGGATAATTGTCCGCAAGCAAGTGGAGAAACAAAGACATACTATTGAACATTAGTGTTTTTCAGAGATGGAATTAAGTTGAGAAAAGATTTAAAGTTTTTTTTATGCAGTTTTGCTGCCTTTCCTTTCCAGTATTTTACCCCTTCAGAGGCATTTATATCGAAATTAGAAGATAAAATTACATTATTATTGTACTCAATTATTCCATTATACTCAACCACTGCATGGGGGTCAGTCAGCTACAATTCAGAGGTGGATTTAGGTGTGTAATCCAGAGGTTGAGGTCTATAACTCTGAGGTAATTCAAAGCGTTCTTCCTCAGGTGTGCTGATTGCGTATGAGGGTCTTCCTCTTCACCTTGGCCTTCTGCCCAAACTGTGGACCGAGCTGTATCAGTCACAGGTACATGCACACTCACACACTCCTACCACAGACCTGAGTGTGTCCTTATGAGGTCCTGTGTTAATCAACCAGAGCGTGTTAATGAAGCCCTGTGATCCCCCCTGTGTCTTTATGGGGCTCTGTTCACTTGTTGTCCTGGTGTGCAGTCTGCCTTGGCCAAGACCTGTGTGAAGCAGCTGTGTGAGGACCCAGCCTTCGGGGAATACATCAAGTGCATACTCATGGACGAGAGGACCTTCCTCAACAACCCTGCTGCCTACTCCTTCCTCTCCTGCTTCCTCCACAAGGTAGCACCACACATACCTCCCCACAGCACTGTGTGTGTCTGTGTGTGTGTGTCTGTGTGTCTGTGTGTGCGCGCGCACAGTGTTTGCTATATATGTATCTACCGTGTGTGTGTCCAGGTGCAGGGCCAGGTGCTGTCGGGCCCCAGCTGCAGCAGCCTGGTGGGCATCCTGGTCACCAACCTGCTGAGTGAGCAGGACCGCATGCAGCCCGAGCTGGCGGCCCACCGCAGCGAGCTGGACAAGACCAGCAGCCTGCTGAACGCTGTACGTATAGTTACAGTGTGTCTTTACGCGAGTACATGTACACACACACACACACACACGCATATGGATATATATTTAATAAATAAATTAAATTAATTGATTAATAAAACCATTGCCTTTCCCACTAAGGACAGAGCCAGGGGTTGATTGGTTAATGTCCAGTGGTAAAGGGGCTGTACTGTACATTTACCCCTTCCCTAAAACCACCAGAAATAGAAAGAGTTTGCATGGCAAAGGGTTCCCTAGGTAAGGTTACCGGGACCATCTTCTGTTACGTTGGATGTTTACATGGCAGATCATCAGCTCCTGAGGCTTCCTGACCCACTTCATTAGCCCTGATCCTCTGTTCCGCCCCTCCCCCTCAGGACCTGCGGGCGCTGCTGCTCCTCCTCCCCCTGCAGGCTCCGCCCTCGCTGGATGCATCGCTAGGCTCCGCCCTCCAGGAGCTGCTGGCGCGCTGCCAGGCCTGCCTGCAGCGACGCAGCGCCTTGGAGCAGGAGGAGCTAGACCGCAAGGCTCGAGGTAACACACACACACACACACACACACACACACACACACACACACACACACACACACACACACACACACACACACACACACACACACACACACACAGCTAAAACACAGTGTTTGTGTGTGTGTGTGTTTAGCTGAAGAGGAGGGTGCCACTCCAGTGAAGCGTCGCCGTGTGAGCGGCGGGGACGACGACCACCGGTCACCGGAGGGCGTCGCCACCGAATCAACCCCAGGGACGCAGTTCGTACCCTCGTCTTCCTCCTCTACCGTCACCACCACCACCACCTCCTCTTCCTCCTACACCTCCTCTTCGTCATCCTCCTCCTCTTCCTCTGCCATGCCGTCCACCACCACCACCACCACCACCACCAACACCACCACGACGGCGGCGCCGGCGGCGACTACCCAGGGGGACACCGACACTAACGACGACACTAACGCTAACAACGCTAGCACGGCTGCACCGGCCGCTAAGGCCGACCAGCAGGAGGCGCTCACCCCCACAAGCGCCTCCGACACGGAGACGCGGGACTCCTCGTCCCTCATCGACCCTGGGACGGAGCAGGACCCCCCCTCTCCCCCGCCCCCCACCGCCGCCCACCCCCCCTCCCCCTTGAAGGAGGAGGAGGAGGAGAAGATGATGGACGCCTCCTCCGCCTCCTCTTCGTCCTCCTCCTCGTCCTCCTCCTCGTCCTCGTCTTCCTCAATACTGCAGGACGGGGGGGGGGAGCTGTATGTGCGGGGGGAGGACCCCGGCCCCTCCCACCGCCGGATGACCTCCGCTGAGCAGCAGGAGGAGGAGCACAGAGGAAGGAGGGGGGCCGTGGGCAAGGCCACGCCAGACCAGACCAGGGAGGCGTGTCCCAGCGCAGCTCCTGTCACGCCTTCCTCCTCCGAGGGGGCGGGGCCAGAGGGCAGTAGGCACAGCCCCTCCCAGGTACAGTCTAATGGGGGCCCGCCACAGGACATGCTGGACACCCTGTACAGGACTGTGGAGGCCACCATCGCCGTGGTTACCAAACTGTCCGGAACAATGACGCCACCCTCGTCCTCATGACATCACTCGCTCGCCGCCACCAAGAGATAATAACCCTTTGATGTTTTATTTGTAGTTGTATTTTTATGGGCGGAGCTTAGCTTTGTTTTGTTTTAATTGGAGCTGGATATACCAGCCCGGACGTTCCCCTCCCTGGCCAATCTGGGCCTTGCAGACACGTCAGCTGACCAGGAGGAGATGTTGGCTGGAGCATGTGGCCTCTGATTGGCCGCTGTTTGTAGTAGGGGGCGAGGCTGGCTGTTTGGCTTTCCGCTTTGGTTGGTTTGTTATTTTGTGTTTTTTACCTTTTTCACATTTCGCTTCGGAAGGACATTTTTATTTTTTTGTTTTGGTTTTGCTGTAAGAAGGGGAGATCCCGTAGTGTGTACATTTAATTTTATTGCATTTTTACGTGTATAAAAATGGCTTCCTCTATGCCAGTTTTATACTTTAAAAAGAAGGCAAAAGAAAGTTGCCTTTGTTTAATTTTTTTTCTCCTGTGGTTTAATTATCCAAAAAGCTAAGTTTACTTGTACATTAAAAAAAACAGAACTACAAGTAACTTGATTCTGTTAAGAATCCAATCTAGTCATTTCCTGAAGGTGTATATGAAAATGATATATATAAAGAACTTTATATATACATATATATATAAACACACATATATATGAATAAATATAAAAAGCGGTGCTTCTAGGATTGTGTGTAGAATAAAGCCCACCCCACCCCCACCTGAATGGAGCTGCCTGGGATATTGTTCTTCACTGAGAAACATTCCACCATCTACTGTCATTTCCCCTCCTATTGTTTTCTTCTGACTATTTTAATAGAGGATAAATTAATAAAAAGCATTTTTTGATAAGAACGAGCTGAAATCTATTGTGGAACAAGTTTCCCTCGTTACTTTGGGGCCGGTCTACTCCGGGTCCTAAAGCCCCCCTGCTGGCTTCTCAGATGGAGTCGGTGTTTATGAATGAACACTGACGATGGTGTAATCATGGAGAATGTTCAACATTGAGTAACGAGCGGAGTTCAGGAAATACTGATCCATCAAGGAAGGAACCTGTTAATAAATTGTGATCAGTACAGATGTCTCTATTCCCTACTGTCTTCACATTATTTATTATACCATTTCAGTTTGGACAGTTGACAAGCTAAAAGCCAGACATATTATTCCCAGAAGACTCACCGTGACCCAACTTCATCAGAATTCGTATCGTTTTATTGTGAAGGTGCACTCTCTCCAAGCCAAATGTGTTCTCGGGCCAATGGGAATCATATTTTTGAATGGGCAGAAACTACGGTAAGTATCTGAATTTAAACTGAATAAGCACTTGGAATAAAACAAGACCTATACAAGCTATGGGATCTTCAATGCATGATGTTATAGACATATATACACGTATGCACATGTGATGTGGGGCCGTGGGTCTCAGAAGTAGATTATTTAGTTTCTGGTTGATATACTTTTATCTAAACAATGGTGACAATGAATCACGTGGCATCTAACCAACTGATGCCCTGTAGCCTATATTACAGTGGCATCTAAACATAACACCTTTGTATGGCCAATAGGTTATAAAAAGGCCCCTAATTCTGCTAATTTGATAGCAAGGGGGAATCTCACCAGGCGTGAGGGACCCTTCTATGGATGTGTGACTATATACAAGAGACTTTTACAACTTAAACATTCATATTTCAAATTCAAACTCAATTCAAATTGATTAAAAAAAAAGTTGTTACCTTTTATCATACCTGGGAAGTTGACCCATAGGCTTACAAGTGGGATTTATTTGAAATAAAATAGATTTTATGTACGAATAAATAATAAATAAACATAGCTCTCCCTGTATAATATTGGTTCTTTATTTTAGTACATTTTTTTCCTCTTTTACAATTAAATTAACATCCGGAGTCCGGATTGATTAAGTGCGATAAACACACGTGATTTTCGACCATAACACACGTGGTAACCCTGGTGATTTACCACCTTGCGTTCGGGTCGTGGAGAAGGACCCCAGGGCAGGAGGTGGGTCCGAGGAGGAAGCTTTGCAGCGGGTGAGATTGACATTCACATGGCACTTCGTCTGGACAGCAGAAGGTAGGCTACGTTGTTTTGGATCTGTTCGACGTGAGGTGTTGTGACTGCTGGTACGCCTTGCGACTACGGTACACTTGCTGTTACACAGTATCGTACTACATGTTATTTCAATAAAGTGCCAAAATATTTGGTAGCATCAAATTCCATCCGTTTAGTTTGTTAGTATTAATCTCTGAAGGTCAAAGTAAAAAGAAGGGAGTTTTGCAGCTCTTTGAAGGTAGAAAAAAGGGTTAACTAAACCATTAACAATAGAAAAAGCTAAGTAAATGTTCAATACAAATTGAAACTCTTTCAGATTTATGTAACCATACAGAAATAATAGCAAACTATATGGAATGTTATAAATTGCAGCCATCCCAGTTGTGATCATAATGATATTGAATGCTCTCATCGTGGCATCTTTGCCCTCTGCTCTTTGTCTCCTCCCTTCTCCTGGACTGGGCTGTTTTAGAGCCCACATGACTGACACACAGCAAAAAAAACATCAGGGAAAAGGAAACTATGTAAATTCCTAGCAACACCTAGCATAACTTTTCTGTATAGAATAAATAGGTAATACAAAAGCCCAGCGTGGTTAACCAGACAAAAGAGCAGCACATCATTTTATACCTCAGTAGTTTCCTGAGAGGTCACAGGGTGAACCACAGCCAAATAGCGTTCCACACAGGTAAATCCCTGAAACAAGGGTCGAGAGAGGTTTTGGAAACCTAGGAAAAAGCTGCTTACGATCGATAACACTTGAAGATACTTCTCAGTTAAATAAAAAAGACTGAAGAATGTCAGAGATGGCCAGGTTGGTTAAGGCAGTAGAACTCTGAAGTTATGGTCTCCAGGCCTCCTCTGACAATCAGCAACAGGACATAGAAGTTGATTGGGGGAACTTGATCGCAATTCTTACTCAAATCGTATGCAAATCTTTATTTCTCAAATGTTTTACATCAGCATGGAAATATTTGCCAGGTGTCTGACTCAACTCTCGCCTTTCCACAAACACCTGTGAAACCTAAACTCAACGTTTTTACTTTAGGTGTTCATCAGTAAGGGTAGGATATTGTTCAATTCGTAACAGCCAGCAGCTAATTTAATAATGTATTAATCTATCAAAGAAACCTCTAGAGGTATAGGTAGATTATGATTCTGTATTTATTGGGATTCCACAAATTGCTGTCTGATGGACCAGTACATCAACGCTGATGTTTCCATGCTATAGTACTGCATTGACCAGTACTTTAAGGCTGGTGTTTCCATGTTATAGTACGACAAGAACGAAACGTAACCGGGTGGCGATGGAGAGCAGTATAGAGGCACAGCGCAACCTTTAGCCTACATTGTTTGAGAAGAACCCTGATATAAATATTGCAAGGTTGATCTTGCCTAAATTAATAGAAAATATGTTTCCTCCATTTCTCCATGTGAGAGAAAGACAGGCTCGGACATGGAGAGAGTTTTCTCTTTTAAATGTTGTTGACATTTCGGTAATGGTATAGTGTAACTAATCTTAATGCAAATTATATTACTATAGCAAAATGCATCCAACCTTAATTGAATTAAAATATATTTCCTTAACTTCCCAAATACCGATAGGAGCACTGGGTACATCGGAGCTTATCGATACTAGGGTGTGTAATAATTCAGCCCCGGGGGCCCGTTTAAAGGCCCACTATGCATCTTTTTTAGCCAAAATTACATTAAGTATGCAGGTTGAGAGTTATGCTGATGGTTCTGCATCCATTTCTGGGTCGATTGGTGGGTGTGTCATTTACCCATGTCGCCTCTCCAGTGAAAAAGCGCATATGCAACTTGCTCTGTTCGGACCGACACAATCCGGATGTGACGCAGCGGAAGTATCCACGAAAATGTAGTCAGATTGTAGTTTTGAAAATGCTTTACGGCACAGACACGCACCCAAACATGGCACCGGCTAGATATAAACAGCCAGTTGCGAGGCAATTGTTGCATTCATCATGGATCAATCGACTGATAAGGGACCCAAGAGGCGACCGTTGGAACAAAAGAAGAATGGACCAGAAAAGAGATCAGACACGAGTAAAAGGGGAACTATGCAACTTTTTTGGCTTGATTTACCTTAATATAACAGGCTAAGAGTCATTGCGATGGTTCTATTATACATTTTTGTTCGATTGTTCGTTGTTTCTACTCACCCTTGCGCATCTTGGCGGAGAAAAGGAATATGTTTCTGCCGGCGACCCGCCGCCCACTCTCGCGGGAGTCTCGGGTCTCGCGAAGTAACGAATTGCTTTACGGCACAGACCCCCAAACACGGAACCGGCTCGATACAAACACAAGTCACTAAGGGATTGTTATATTCATCATAGATCAGCCGACTAAAAAGAGACAGAGAAACCCAATGTCGGAGGAACAGAAGAAGAGAAATGGGAGACTGACTGGCAGAGAGGCCAGACACGAGTAAACGTTGAGCAAGCTTTTCAGGAATAGTGTGAACTGAAAGAAAAAGAAGACTGCAAATCAGACGCCCACTCGGCCGTGTTGCTTTTGAAATTGAAAGTACCCTTGGGTGGCCTTTGTCTTCGTGGTATTCTTGATGTTGATAGTCTCTGTACAAATGTGTTTGCTCAACCATTTTGTTGTGAGCCCAGTAAAAATTGTTTTCTCGACCGTTTTGTTGTGAGGCCTGTATGTTTCTAGCTTGCTTGGTTGCTACCATATAAACACCTTTGTTTCCATGGGTGTTTTGCTGTTCGTCTGTCTCGTCCCCCAGATACAGACTGAATCCCCGAATCCAGGTTCTTGTTTATTTCGATTATTATGTTGGCCAAACCTCTTACACTGATTGTTCTGTTCAACCTAAGATAAAACAATTATAATCTAGGATATAAATTCTCCCCGTCAACTATAAAAAAGGATGGATTTATGTTTATTGCAATACAAATACACCCTTTTAAAAATGTATAACCTTGCCTACACTTTATGAACATCTACTTCGGACATGGCTCCACGCATTCGCCGGCTTCTTTGAAAACAAATGCACATGGCTCGCGTAGAAGTGCATGGGGAAGGGTTGTCAACGAGTTGTTACGACAGTGTTGTGAAATATCTACTACGAAGCTGTAGGGGGCGCTGTGTAGAGAAATGTGCGTGCCAGAAACAAGAAAACAGCGAAGAAATGCCCGAAGTTGCATAGTGGGCCTTTAATACCGGGTTTCGGTACATGTAATAGCAAAGAGGCAGGGGCAGAGCTTCAAAAACGAACCGGCTGTGGGCAGTGCACCCAGGCCAAGACCAAATAATAGGTTTACATATTGTTGTATTAAATATACAAATATTTAAAATGAACGTACAAAAATAAAATGTCACATGAAATATTTATTTTAATCTACAGCATTACAATTGTGATTCCATTTTTAACATCACAGACCACAAAACATCAATACAGTTACAAGAACTGCCAGTGAATCAGGGTTTGGATTAATGTCACCATGCAGAGCTAAAAACACAACATACAGTAGTTTATTAACCTTGCCAAAATGGTGATGATAATGATGTTCTCCTTTTGGCTTCATTGCCCTCTGCTCTCTTTCTCCTCCCTTCTCCTGGACCGGGCTGTTTCAGAGCCCACCGGACTGACACACAGCAGAACAACATCAAGGAAAACAGAGCTGTGTAAAATCCTTGATACACTTTATAAATGAGACTGTATTTTTCACGTTATTTTATATCTGAGTATTTTGTACCTGAGAAAGGTAGGAGGTTGAACCACAGCCAAACAGCGTTCCACACAGATACATCCCTGAAACAATGGGTGAAGGCTGTCTAGGAAACCCATGAAAAATAGGGCCACTAGGAGGAGATCGGGAGGGGTGCATACATGGCATGAACCATACTTTGGAAGCACATCAATATGTCAGAGACGGCCAGGTTAAGGCAGTAGAACCCTGAAGTTATGGTCTCCAGGCCTCCTCTGACAATCAGCAACATGACGTAGAAGTTGATGGGGGGGGGAACCAGTATCAGTGAGACGACATAGGTTGTAGACACACCCCCCCTGCTATAATGGATTTCCCTTTAGCTGCCTCTAGAGATGTAACCACCTTTTCTTGTACCAGGTAATGCAGCTAGGGTTTCTATTTGACTATCTTTATCTGGTGTCCTTCTTTGCACCTTCCTAGGTCCCCTGCTGTTTCCCCAGGTCATCAAATCCCATGTTTCTAATCCCTTTGTGCAGGGCCGTTGGAAGTGAGTTTTGGTTGGGGGTAGTGGTACTGTAGTTGGAGCGTTTGGTTCGGCTTGCTCGCCGGGAACCCATAAAAATAGGCTTTATTGAAAAGGTACAACATTTATTGTATTTTATTGAAACTCCTTTCTCTGTTACAGGACAGCATACTGGCATAGCATACAGCATAGGCATAAATTATCACTTTCAAGAATGATGGCTACATAACAAAAAAAAGGCAACACAATGCCTTTACCGCACAAAGATTGATACAACGCAAACAAAGAAACCGTCTGATAGTGTAACAGGTAACAAATGTAACACATAGTTGTAGCCTTGTACCGAAATAGATGTGCTGTCTTTTATATATACGCTTCTGACATGGGCGTCAAAACAAGCTAAAGGCTCTTACCCTCGGGACATGACCCTATTGCACAGCATTTTAGACACGCATCGACTCAAAACATCACAACGCAAAGTTCATAGACTACTGATCCCCATATCCAATAGATACAACAAATGCTATAAAACTCAAAAATGCACAGGCTTAATGCCTTAGCCTACATTTAAAAATAACAGCGCAGAGAACACATAAACCATCAGCATAACATTTGTAACAAATCCATTAACAGATTAAAGGCAAGAAACTATTCAGGCCTCGTCAGCATCAGGCCTTACCGCTCGGTGGCAGCTGATAATAAATCAACTCCTTACCATGAGTTGCAAATTTGTGTTCTTTAATGAATTACGCCACTTGACGCTTGACGTTCCGGGCTAGTGGAGATAAAGTCCTTCATGAGGGCTTTGATGTCTACAGAGTGCACCTTCATGATGGAGAGGTGCGTGAGTCGCTTCTTTGCCATTGTGGACTTCATCCATGTTTTTAATCTTCTCAGATTTGCGAAAATCACTCTGAGGCTTTCTCAATATCAATGCCCCACCTTTCACCGTGGTGCACCGAGACTCCCCGGTGACACTGCAGCATTTTAAGCTGGAGCTTGAGGCAGCCCGTGTCCAGCTCCTTGGGAAGCTGAAGGGTGTCCGAGTCGCTGGTGATCCACCTGCTGCCACTATGACCGTCCTCTCTCGATTCGCTGATCGCATCATGGTGTCTTGGTTAAACCGTCTTTCCAGTTCTGCTGAAGCTAAATCGACAGCCTGATAGAACTCAGATCTCCAAGCCAGAATGGATGCGCTAGAGGCAAATGCCTATGGCTCCGTGGTTTGGGAAAAGCGTGCCGGTGCTCTGCTTCTCTCTCGCTGTGGTGTTAGGCATCCTCAGGGCCATTCTCGCAGCATAAACGTTTACTTCACAAGCATCAATTTCATGCTGAAAGATGACCTTGTGATCTGAAAAGATGACCTTGTCATGTTTCATCAGTCAATGTGTGACCAAAGGGCGCAGTACAAGGTCAATATTCGGCTTATAGCTATGGGACGGACACACCAACTAGTCGGGCATAGGCCTAGGATATTCACAGCAACCTCATCAAAGTGTCATCACCAGTTCAAAGTGTCCGCAAAAAGGCTTACTTCACCAGCAACTTCCTGGAGAAACAAATTTAGTGCATGATTGTAACAGTGCACGTACATTGACTGAGGGCAAAACTCTCTCAGTCGGGCCTGGACTCCGAGAGAAGCATCCTGAAATGTTACTATCCCCATCATGGCAGTACGTGACAAGGCGTATGTTCAGCCCTAAACACACATATTTTTTATTACTTTATTGTATTACTGTTCTTGTTGTCATGTGAAAAAAACAGCCATTACAATCTTTATCATGCTACATTTTTACAGAAAAAAACTAAAAGGAAAACACATCCTTAATGCAGGGAGAAAGAGTTTGTCCGGTGGTGTCGCAGGCTTTATAAAACCCCCAAAATACACAGTGCAATTGAAGGCTATTGTCAACAATGAAAAAGCAAGTAAACTGCTCGGTTGTGCTCACATCAGCCATTAATCCATAGAAGGTGGACTCGGATGAATGTCCCTCTGTACAGCGTGGGCAAACTGCTGGATGATTTCATTTTGTATGGTGTTGGATATCCAGTTATCCCTTCCCTTTATCCACTCTTGTATTTCGGTTGGTCATATCATATGTGCGTTCCCACTCATCATTTCGTAGAGGATCCTATCCCTGGTTGTGTCACCTCTGAAGGGAATCCCCTTGCTGCTGAAGAAACAAATTGTCCAGCAGCTCCAAAACTGGCTGTGTGATTGCCTGCTGTTTGGAAATGGCATCGGACGCATCGTAGGGCTTTCATAAGCAGCGCTCCTCTACATGGAGTCGGCGTGTAGTTTCGGTTCTTCATGTTCGTTAACTTTGGCTGTGACTTTATGCCAATTTCCAAATTTTCTCAAAATGATTAGTTCAAATGTTGTTAATCGTACAGATCAACAAATGGTTACAGTACAATTTTAATAATGTCATGTCATGTTATCTGTAATAGCATCTACTGAATAACTAAATGTAACATTAATCTCAGAGGATTTAATATTACTCCTTAATCCTTTTTTGACAAAAATGAAATTTTCCGTAAATTTCCTGAAAGTGGCTTTGGATGAAAAATGGGCTTCATGGCTGTATGGAATGTACATCATCCAAGATTGAAATGCAGTCCCCTTTTGAAAAAATAAAGTTACATGATACAAAGAAAGTTAATATGACTCTAATAACCTAATTTATTATAGTGTACAGACGACCAATACCTACAATATCCTGTAAACATTCATAAATCAGGGAACAGCCTCAAACCTGATGAAGTGTTGGTTTTTCACGCTGCTGGTTGGCAGGAAGAAACAGGCTAAAGGCTTGAATATGCTTGAGTCCTCCTGGACTCTCAGACCAAGTTATGACCTCCATCCTGCTCTACCACTGAGGAGGCCAAAGCCTTTCCTCATTTCTTTACAGACTGTTAATACATATTAATAAATTGAATTTATATAGCGCTTTTCTAGACACTCAAAGACGCTTTACAGTGAAGGGGGGGACCTCACTAACCACCGCTTAGCTCCTTCTGCAAAGAACTAAGTTATATTCTTTGTCAATATTTAGATTTACTATTTTATCACATTAATTAAATACCCATTCATATATTTTTTATAGATGGGGTCTGGAATCCTTTAATATGGTTGACACTATGTTCACATCAACTTAAAAAAAAAGCCTACGGTTGGTATTTTAGCTTGACATCGCATGGAGGGGGATATTACTTAATGTACTAAAATAGACCAGCACTACAAGGCTGTTGTTTAGGCCATTAGATAAGAAACACATTTGATAGTCTTCATTGAAGCTTCTGAATATAAATCAGAACCAAGAAGAGATTTACTTCATACATTTATTTTATATTATTATACAGAAACAGCAATTAAAACGTAACAAATTGAGAAAGTTAATCTATTACAATATATGATTTGACCAAGAAAAAATAATGAAGAGATTAATATAGAACATAATTCGTTTTTTCAGCCTTAAAGCTCCACAGTGTACCCCATCAGTGTGTATTGTGTATATGCTGAATGGCAGCAGACTGAGGGCTCATTGGATGGGTGTTCTGCAAGGCCCATACTTTTACCCTTTCAATGCTCAGACCACAGTAAATGATATTACTTCAGAGTCTCCTTCCATTTACACTCAAGGACAATTAACTAGCACAAGCTTTCTTTTAGGTCACTCTTAATTGAATCATTTAAATATATATATATATTACTTTTCACACAGATAAGATAAATATAGATACAACGCACGCATGAAGTTTACAATGAAGTTAAGAACAATTGTTTGGATTGCATATATTATACCATCTGATAACAGAGAGATACATACCTATTGCATCAATACATTTAAAAAAATGTTACTTTATACTTCTTGCTTAATATGTCATTAAACTCCCTGGGGACGTCTGTTTAATCTTCCTCTCACTGGCCCAAGGTGTGGCACTCAAATATCTCTGCCTCACTAGAAACCTGCCTGTTTCTTAATAGAAAAGACTGCTGGTATGACAATTGTTGTTGCACAGTATAGTAATACATGTTATTTCATCAAAGTTAGCATCAGATTAATCTTTTATCCAGGTTATTTGTTGTGTTTATTTTCTTAGCATGAATCTCTGAATGTCCAAGTTTAAAGAAGGGAGTTTTGCAGCTCTTTGAAGGAAGAAAAGAGGGTTAATAACACCAGCAAAAATGGAGACAGATAAGATAATGCTGAATAAAAAAGAATACTCTTTGATTTTTATGTAACCATACAGAAATATCAACACACCATATGGAAGGTACTCTATTACAAAAATGCCAGTGGTGATCATAATGATGTTGAATGCTCTCCTCTTGGCATCATTGCCCTCTGCTCTCTGTCTCCTTCCTTGTGCTGGACCGGGCTGTTTCAGAGCCCACAGGACTGACACACAGCAGAACATCATCAAGGTAAAAAGAACTGTGTAAAATCCTTGATACACTTTAAACATAACACTCTGAACAACAAAATAGTATATGAATGAAATACAAAAGCCCAGCGAGATAAACCAGACCACACAGCAACAAATTATTTTATACCTGAGTAGTTTGTACCTGAGAAAGATCAAAGGGTGAACCACAGCCAAATAGCGTTCCACACAAATACATCCCTGAAACAATGGGCGAGCTATGTTTTGGAAACCTAGGAAAAAGCCGCTTACGGTCAAAAACACTTGAAGATGCTTCCCAATTACATAAAAAAGACAAAAGAAGCAAATCAAAATGTCAGAGGCGGCCAGGTTAAGGCAGTAGAACTCTGAAGTTATGGTCTCCAGGCCTCCTCTGACAATCAGCAACAAGGTGTAGATGTTGATGGGGGCAACCAGTAGCAGCGCTGTGACAGAGGTAGCATACAGGACATCAGGACCCCCTGATGTTGAGGAATTTAGACTGTGGTTCATGGTTCAGGAAGGAAGCTGGGGCAAGCTCCAAGGTGTTCTGTAAAGAGAAGGGTAATGCGGGTCAACGTTTTGACAGTGACGGGACCAGAGGTGCTCAACCTGTTATGGACACACCCCATTAGACTGGCGATTAGAGTTCACCCTTCAGAAGGGTCTGGAGAATACATTTCTTTCTAGTTTCGGTACGTTTTTGCGGGAGCCAATGCCAAGCTGACTTTTCCTCCTGGCGGCATATTGGCCGGTTTAACACAATGAGGACAACAGGGAAGCGACGGCAAGCAGCCAATTGCGTACAGAGTCATTTGAACTTGGCCAATTGATCACACCTGTTGTGCTATAGAAAATGACAGCAGCTTCCCCAGACCAACGTGCAACCTACGATTGAGCTTGGTCTGGCAATAGCCAGGCTAAAACCCCATGCTATCATGGAGGTCCTTAATAGTGACCGAGCTCCATCGATCTTTTGATTCTCCTTGAGTTGGCTCTACAGATGTAGCCACATTTTCTCGTTCCAGGTATTGGAGATAGATTATCTATTTTACCTATCTGGTGTCCTCCTGGAATCCTTGTGATTTATTAAAGCACTCCCTTCCCCATCAGATGACACATCAAATTTGAAATCGATTGTTTTTGCGCTCAACATTCACTGTTAACAGAATATCAAATGTGGAGTGGACTTTACCTCTGTCACCTCAACTGTGCTCTCTTAATCTATAGTAATGGTTTCTAACCTTTGACTTTAGGTCTACCAAGACATTGACATCAAGACCTTTCACTGACCCCCTCATATGCAAAATAAGAAATGAAAGATAAATACAGTGTTAAGGAACTGCGGGTGCATGCAGGCAGGCAGGTAGGACCCAAACGCAGACGGTATTGAACGGAAACGGCACTTTATTCAACCTAAAGGCTAAGGCACAGGAAACTCGGAACTCGGGAGACAACTCGGAACTCAGGAGACTACAGGGAACTCGGGAGACGACAGGGAACTCGGGAGACGACAGGGAACACGGAACACGCAGGACTAGCCACCACAAACAACCACAGCAAACCACAATGACAGCACAAGGAACAAAGGAAAGACGAGGGCTTAAATAACAAACACAACGAGCAACAGCTGAGACACATTAGGGGAGGGAACAGTAATCAACACAGGAGGGAAAACCAGGGAAACACACACACCCTGACAGTACCCCCCCCCTTAAGGGTCGACTCCCAGGCGACCCACGACAAGCAAAAAAAACAAAGAAAGTCAAACCCAAAACGGGTGGGTGGAGGGGCGCCAGGAGGGGGGAATCAAAAAAAAATAAATGGACTGGGGCAGAGCCGAGGGACGTCAAGCGGGCGGCCAGAAAACTGCCCCAGGGCATGGCAGGGAGCCTCAGGCGGACGGCCTGGGGGGCAAGCAGAGGCAGAGTGGAGGCGGAACCCTTCCGGAGGCCGGCGGCAAGGACGATGAGGGCTCAGTCCCTCAGGAGACCTGCAGTGGCGCAGAACCCCCTCAGAAGGCCGGCAGCGGTGAAGGCGGAACCCTTCAGGAGGCCGGCGAAGGCGAGGTAGAGAGCGGGTCCCCTCAAGAGGAAGGCCAGGTAGAGGGCGGGTCCCCTCAGGAGGCAGGCCAGGTAGAGGGCGGGTCCCCTCAGGAGGCAGGCCAGGTAGAGGGCGGGTCCCCTCAGGAGGCAGGCCAGGTAGAGGGCGGGTCCCCTCAGGAGGCGGGCCAGGTAGAGGGCGGGTCCCCTCAGGAGGCGGGCCAGGTAGAGGGCGGGTCCCCTCAGGAGGCGGGCCAGGTAGAGGGCGGGTCCCCTCAGGAGGCGGGCCAGGCAGAGGGCGGGTCCCCTCAGGAGGAGGGCCAGGCAGAGGGCGGGTCCCCTCAGGAGGAGGGCCAGGCAGAGGGCGGGTCCCCTCTGGTGGCAGGCCAGGTAGGGGGCGGGTCCCCTCCGGTGGACAGGGTAGAGGGCGGGTCCCCTCTGGTGGAAGGCCAGGCAGAGGGCGGGTCCCCTCTGGTGGAAGGCCAGGCAGAGGGCGGGTCCCCTCTGGTGGCAGGCCAGGTAGGGGGCGGGTCCCCTCTGGTGGCAGGCCAGGTAGGGGGCGGGTCCCCTCTGGTGGCAGGCCAGGTAGAGGGCGGGTCCCCTCTGGTGGAAGGCCAGGTAGAGTGCGGGTCCCCTCTGGTGGAAGGCCTTGAAGGGGAACCCCCCTCGGGAAGGAGTGGAGGAGGGCCCCCACAGGCAGGAGCGGGGAGCGTGCCTCCCCTGGACGGTCTGGAGGGCGGACCCCCTCCGGCAGGAGCAGAGGCCGGTCCCCCTCTGGAAGGAGCAGGGGGCGGGCCCCCTCAGGCAGGAGCGGAGGGCGGACCACCTCAAGCAGGCGAAGAGGCCGGTCCCCCTCTGGAAGGCTAGGAGTGGGCTCAGGAACCGGACAGGGCTCGGGGACCGGAGTCAATGCGGAAGCTAGAGTACCAGGAGGAACCGGGTGGCACCCCCAACCCTCCCAGCGCTCCATTGTCTTCTTTGTTTTGGCTACTAAATCCTCCAACTTACGGTCAAATTGAGCGTCCGCTGGGTCCCATAGTGGTGCTGTCATTCTGTTAAGGAACTGCGGGTGCATGCAGGCAGGTAGGCCCCAAACGCAGACGGTATTGAACGGAAACGGCACTTTATTCAACCTAAAGGCTAAGGCACAGGAAACTCGGAACTCGGGAGACAACTCGGAACTCGGGAGACAACTCGGAACTCAGGAGACTACAGGGAACTCGGGAGACGACAGGGAACTCGGGAGACGACAGGGAACACGGAACACGCAGGACTAGCCACCACAAACAACCACAGCAAACCACAATGACAGCACAAGGAACAAAGGAAAGACGAGGGCTTAAATAACAAACACAACGAGCAACAGCTGAGACACATTAGGGGAGGGAACAGTAATCAACACAGGAGGGAAAACCAGGGAAACACACACACCCTGACATACAGATGCAGTAGTTGACCCTTTTTACACAATTAATACCACAAGCAGTGGGAAGCAGTTAAAAGATAAAGTCAGCAACACTGCTGGCACTCACTATGGAGGACCACAAGTGTCACGGAAATAGTAATAAAGAAATATAAAAGTTATTTATTATTTTATATTTTAATGGGCAATAAAAAGAGGAATAATAAAAAATATTTACAAATGAAATATGAATCCATCAATAAGTAGCTCAAATTAAAATGGGATTTACAAAAACAACTTAAAACAGTCAATAAGTACATTGTTTAAAAATTCATTTTGAAAAAAAAAAAACAATTTTGAAAAGAGAAATAAATAACTGGATTCACTAATTGGATTAAGAATACAGATTTTAATGAGACATTTAAGAGGGCGATTTCCTTGACATTTGCATTTCCCCGCTGCTTTTCGTTTTCCTATTAGCTATTCGATTTGCTTAGTCATTTAGCTTCTCCTTTAGCCTCTCCATTTAGCCTTTCAATGACACTTTGGGCCTTGCACTGGTAAAACAATGCAAATTAGACATGGGATGTAACAAGCTCTCTGATTGGCTAGAGAGCCGCACCCAAACACTAAACACTGTTTAAATGCGGCTGGCATATAATTTATCTTCTTTAAAGGGTCTTCTTGGCGCATCCAATGTCTAATTTGCATTGTTCTTTTTGCAAGGCCCAAAGTGTTCCGGAAAGGCTAAATGGAGAGACTAAAAGGAGAAGCTAAATGACTAAGTAAATCGAATAGCTAATAGGAAAAGGAAAAGCAGCGGGGAAATGTGTCTGATTCAAGAATTAAATCAAACCTACCACCTGCAGGTTACCCCTACAAGGATTTGCCCAATATAACAGAACAGTAATTAAAGTTCTCAGGTAAAAAGTGTTTTTTTGGAGACAAATGCTGAATATATGCATCATGTTGATTAATCACCAAAATAATCGTGATGATGATTTTCTCCACGAGAAGCCCTATTTGTTATAGGAAAGCATATGCTAAATATCTAAATGTAACATTCATCTCAGAGGATTAAATATAATTCATTTTTTAACATAAGTATCCTTCAATTCCCTGAAAGTTGCTTTGGATAACATCTGCTTAAGGATTTAACAGTATGCACATTTCCAAGAATGAATCACAATACCTTTTTAACAGCATTTCTAGTTTCATTATACAAAGAAAATTAATAGGATCCTCATAACCTAATTTATTATATTGTACATTCATAAATTAGGGAATAGCCTCAAACCTGACGAAGTGCTGCTTTTTTACGCTGCTGCTTGGCTCTAGGCAGGAACAGGCTACAGGCTTGTATATGCTTGTGTCCTCCTGGACTGTCAGACCAAGTTATGACCCCCCCCCCCCCCCCCCCCTCTCTACAACTGGGGAGGGTAATCCCTCCTCTCTTTACAGACTCAAAATAGACCAGCACTAAGAGGTTGGCCATGAGATGAAAGAGTTATAATTTTAAACTCAATTGCGGTAAAACATTGTTTTCTCACGATCACATACTCATCAATCCCAATAGTTATGGGCTTGTACACGATGTCTTTGGCAAGAAAATAGGTGATTGCTGTACAGTACAGATGCATTGATTTAAAAGTACAACTTATTACCGCTGTATTAGCTGTTCCCAAATAATTTAACCAACTTTATCATTTACCCTAAAACAAGATTTTGTTTTGGAAGGCTGAGATATAGCCTACTTTGCTCGAGTTTATTATTGTTATTATTATTATTTTAACGCATGGCATAGCCTCTGCCGAATTGAAAAAGGAAACCGCTATAATGAAGTAGCGGTAATGTTTCCACGTTAATTGATAAAAGAACAGGGGATGGGAAGGGGGGATGGCTGTTTCAGAAGGGGGATGATTTTGATAATTTTAATTCCGAAGGGGATGCCATCCCCCCTCATCCCCCCTCAACTCGAGTGCTGGTCACCACCCCAAACCAGTCTGAAAAAAGAAAATAGACAATCAAAAAAAAGGCACAAGCACTGAAAACATGGATAAGAGGAAGAGGTCCGAACTGAATGATGATTCTTCTGGTAAGTATAAGAATATAATTATATAGTAACGTTAGCTGGTGCTAGCTAGTTGTTTGCTAGCGAACTCTTTTGTGTCACGCCTGCTAAGGTTGAGGACCCAAATGCACGACACCGATTATTTTCCAAACGGTTTTACTCACTCAAAGGGCTGCTCGGGAGGACGGCCTGGATGCCGGCTGGACTCCTCAGGTGGACGGATAGGATGCTGGCTGGACTGCTTGGGAGGGCGGCCTGGACGACGGCGGAACCAGCAGGGCAAGTCAGAAGGGCGGCCGCACAGCTGACCAATAGGTAAAGAAACCACCTGAGGTCTGCACGATGGTTGGGCAAACCTGGGTGTGGGCATGGGTTCGCTGGACTCGGCAGGTGAACCGGACTTGGCAACGGGGAATGCAGCGGTGGGCTCGAGACTGCTGGGCTTGAGAGCGGGCTCGGTACCCGGAAGCGTTAATTGGCGGACTCGGGACTGGACTCCGGGGCTGGGACCCGGTCTGCTTCAGGGGACACTGGGAACTCCGGGGCTGGGACTCGGACTGCTTCAGGGGAAACGGGGGACTTGGCTGATGCAGGGGTCGGAAACCTGGAACTAGGGGCTGAGACTGGCCTTGATCTAGCAGCCTGAACTGGGCTGGACCTTGGAGCGAATTCAGAATGTCTGCTGTGTCCATCTTGGCTCGATCATTCTGTCATGCCTGCTGCTAAGGTTGAGGACCCAAAATGCACGACACAATGATTGTTTTCCAAACGACAGGTTTTTCTCACTCAAAGCTCTGGAAACATGAAACAAGAGGCACAAGGTGCACGCAACAACAGAAACAATGATCGAGCATGGAACTGAACCAAGGCGACAAAATACATAATTACAATTTAATAAAGGACTCATTAACCTTTATAAAAAAACCTGCAAAATGCATAATTAGCAGTTTAATAATGGGTTTATTAACCTTAATAAGCATTGTTCCATAGAGCATATTTTAATGAAGCTGTTTTAACCTTCATAAGAGACAAAAAATGCTTGGTTCAGGTTTAACAATGAGATAATAGGTATGTTAGTAAGACTCAATAAATGGGTTTGCAATTTGTTTGTTAAAAACGATAAGAAACTCATAAGACTATTATTAATGCTTTAAAGCAATCAAGTTCTTATAAAAGTCATAGAATATCACAATAAACATGTTTATTATCTTATTAACACTGATAGATAGTGTAAGAGCCATTTCCATGTTTTGTAAGTACAATGCAATTCGTCAACTAGGTGGCACTCTTGCGTTACAATTAAAGTCCATTTAGATAGAAACCATTCTGCCCGGAGGAGCACATACAGTTTTTTGACGGTTTCTACTATTCTACTGAACTCAGTCTGCTAATGAACATATTCCACTCATAAAATAATTGATTATTAGTACTACAGCCGATGTCAGGGAAACCAGGCATAAGGATCAAGACACTTTTTCCTCACAAATGCATTTGATCTTGTGTGAATTGTAGTAGGCCTGGCCTACATTTAAATAATTACATGGAAAGTTTTAAATACATTAAATAATTATTCATTTACATCACCTAATTTGTTATTGAAAACTCAATCTATTTGTTATGGGTAAAAACATATGCTGGACATTATGTGTCCTTGAGAATTTATTGGCGGCGGTGTCGGTTTGACCACAATTTTAGCGCCCCCTGTAGTCAAGCGGGTCCCAGGATTCTCTTTTTGAGGACTGGAGCTTTGGGCATTTAGCATAAGGGGTTGAAAGTGTTCATGTCAGTTTCTGTTTGAACACACCAATGTGCACACCTGTTTTGTCTTTTGCAACCGTAATGGATTGCTTTGCAAATTCATTCAAAAATGTGGTTTTACAACAGCATGGCAATATTAACAAGATGTCTGACCCAACCCTCAACTTTCCACAAACACCTGTGAAACCTAAACCCCTGTGTTTTTAGGGGTGTAATCAACTGGCAGTCTATTTCAACATTTTTAGTTTTGGTGTTGTATAAGGATTGGATAGGGTTCAAAGGTTTGTTTAATAATGTATTGATCTATCAAAGGAACCCTTGAGTAGAGAGATTATGATTCTGCATTCATTTGGAGGCCGTAAATTGCTCTCTGATGGACCAGTACATCCAGGCTGATGTTTCCATGCTATTGTACTGCATCGACCAGTTTTTCACGGCTGGTGTTTCCATGCTATAGTACGACATGAATCCCTTCTTCACGGCTGGTGTTTCCATAGAATTGTACGACATGAACCAGTACGACAAGCAGAGGCGTCGTCAGCCCCTTTTTACTGGGGCACGTGCCCCAGTAAAAGTCTCCAGTGCCCCAGTAAAATTCCATTGATCATTATTAAATTCATCTGCAGAAGCGCCGCTCTCGCTATGGAATCGGCAGGATTCATCAAGTGCATCTCCTGCTGCCTCGGGAGTCTTCAGTCGAGTCTGCCTCTTACCAGCCAATCAAAAAACGAAAGGGGCTACATAAAAGCCAATCAGAAAATAGCCCTATTGTATCTGGGTAAGATTTAACGCAACAACCAATGAAAAAAATCAGTTATTTACGGATTCGTCCACGTGACTCTTCTGAAAGTGTGTAAAGTATGACCAAGTGTTTCTTTCTGTTCAATAGTCTAGATAGAACTTTATCAATCCCCTGTAGGAAAAATTTGTCAATAAAACAATAATGGTAAAAAAAATAAGGAATCTCCCACTTCCGGCTTCCATGAAAGAGAACCATACTAATTCACACAATAGCGTTGATGCAAATCTAGCATTAAAGGTTAATTTAAGGAAGTTCTCTCCAGTCACGCTGAAACTAGTTTGCTAGTAGTAGCGCTTTAATTTGCAGTGTAAGAGAATTCTGGGAAATCTGAATGCTGACAAAATTCTCAGAATTCTGACACTGCAATTTATTTGCACGCTACGACTAGTGAACTACTTTTAAAAAAAACTCGACACTGCGACCAGGCGACAAATGACTGGTGAGAACCTTCTTAAATGAACCTTTAATGCTGGATTTAATTATCAGAATTCGGATTTTATCCAAGTATTCTGACTTTATTATCAGAATGCTGAATTTTATCTCACAATTCAGAGTTTATTAGCCTATTCGATTTCTGAATTAAAATTCTTGTGATGAATAATCTACATTTGTACAGTCGATTAATTCCCGTCAACTATGTTTTCTAACACCAGCATTTCCACAACTATGCTCATGTTTGTGACTGCTATACAAAACCATTTATAGTGCATCTATTTTTCTGCTGGGTAGTGATAGTCGCCCTAAATGCAGCTTTAATTTGGGCTCTGATTCTGAATAAATGCCGCTGCTGAACTGTGTGAATAAATAAAGGGAACTGAAATCTAAAGAAGACACGTGGTTTTGATGTACCGTGAATTCCAGCTGAAAGTGGAACATTGCTGCCATCAGGGGAAATTAATGTAACCTAGGCATATTGTAAGTAGCTTTCAATTCCTTGTTTTTTTGTTGATCATGTTTCGTTGGAAACCACGGGAGCTGGAAAAAGCCCAGAGTAACTCATCTCCTTTTTTAACGTTACAACAAATTCACAACTTGTTTGACACAAACAATGACAACTTGATTGCTGTTAAAGAATGTTGCCCACATAATTAGCACCAGTTTTCAATACTGAGCATCTGTAGCCTGTAGTTTGATAGCACACACACACACACACACACACACACACACACACACCATGCGTGCACGCACACACGCGGAAAATGAATAATGAATGAAAAATTGTCTGTCTAGACAAAAACTTCCTTAACACAAAAAAGGAAATTATGGATATACAGGGTGTTTTTAACATACTGGATCCAACAATGATCCCAACATTGACACAGATAATTCAGATCATTGCACTCACAATTCCTGTAAACAGTTGTAGTTGTGAGTGATCTTTCAGTGTGTCGAGAAGGCTCCACACCTGGCTTAGGTCAACCATGGGGCAAGGAAGGCTTCACCAACTTTCTCTTTTGTCCATTGAAAAGGAGCAACTATGCAAAGTGAGTCAAAGCCACGTTATTGACCGCTTTGCCACCATGAAGGCGCGGCGATACAGCTTAATAGTGAAAAAATAATCATTTAAAAAGGCTCTATGCAGTAGTGTATGGCCTTATTTAGTTTAATTTAAGAGCTTTGATGGTTCTATAACATTTTCCAGGTTGATTGGTGGCAATGAGCCACCTCACCTTAAGTCAGAAATTCTATTAGTTTTAAACCTTGTTTCTTGCCTTTTTAGTACATGTCGTTCTGGCAAAATGATGCTGTTTCCACACAGCTTCTAAATAAATATAGATGTGTAGACTTCTCCTGATAAAGAGGTGAAGGTCATAAAGAGACTTCTTGTTTATTTGTCAGTTACCTTATTTGTAAATCTTTGAGATGTGTATGTGTTTCAATAAATATAATTGTACGGTACTCATGAATCCATCTTTGCGTCTTTACCTTTACCAGTGCTTTAATATAGCCTACAGTATGACAGTGACAACAATTTTGAAGCTCGTACATACCCTTCTGTATCCATATATTTCATATTGTGCACACGTAAAAAAAAAAATGTTGGCAGTTGGGGGCCTGTGCCCCAGTAAAACTCTAGGTCTAGCAACGCCCCTGACGACAAGACTGATTTATCCAAAGATTAGCCGAGGTGGTGCTCCCTCGGCAGCGGGCAGCGAGGCCCCCGGCGGGAGACAATCGCGGGAAACGATCCCTTTCTCCTCCACGTCGTGGTTCAGTCTACTTCAGATTGATGAGGACGTGGAAGAACCAGAGACGTCGGAGAACAGTCGTCTGAGATTCATAATATCGTGTGGAGGCGCACACAGCATTTGGCTGTGATAATATATATTTTATGATATAGATATCTATGTATGATATGATATTATTTAGATATAGCAGTGTTTCCCCTAGGATGGAGTTGCAGCAGCGGAGGTGAAATGTTATGTTTTTCGCGCGCACATTTTTTTATGTGCTCGCAAAGCGCACTCTGCCAGGAGGTTTCTATGTGTCTGCTGGCAACATACATACAGGACATTTGTGCACAGTAATGAGCAGGGGAAATAAGGAGAGATTGAACATATTACAAGTATAATCTTTAAAAACATTATTTAACAAAAATAAATTATATCAACAACCACCCTATGCATTAAAATCCCATAACCCAAATACTACAACAATCTAAAAGGTCTCTGCCTCAAACCGATGCATCTTCCCACTCCCTCCCCTCTCCCCATCACAAAGGTTGTAGTAGGAGCATAAGTAGGCCATGCCTCTATTGAACAAGTTTTGGGGCTCTAGAGTCAATAATGGCGACGCTACTGAAAATGTTGCTAAAAAGAATTATATTGACATTTCTACTAAAAAGAAAATTTCTTAAAAATAAGTAGAGATATATTTTTCAAAACATAAGGTTGCAGTAAGACCATAAAGAGCCCATGCATATGGAAAACGTTTTAGGGATCTAGAGTCAATAATGTCAACGCTATTGAAATTGTTCCTAAATAAAAAATCTTAAAAAATTAGATATATTTTTTTAAAAACTAAAGGTTGTAGTAGGACGATGAAGAGGCCATGCCTCTATGGAACAAGTTTTGGGGCTCTAGAGTCAATAATGGCGACGCTATTGAAATTTAACCATTGTGGTCGTTTTCAGTTTTGCACTTTGCAGACGGTCCCCAAGCTCGCGGCTGAAAGCCGACTGCTCGTAGAAGCCAAGCCGTTCGCTAAAGACGGCTCGTTTGGATGAAAACAATGTTGTAGCTGGTTCTCTGGGTTACTACACTCAATTGTGTCGCAACAATGTTTCACTGATGATCTATTAACCGCAAACTCCGAATCTGCGGAAGTTCCTCCGTAAATATGAAGCTCTCCTCTCCTCTTGTTAAAAAAAAGAAATTCAGCAGCGGCGGTCATATTTCAGGTGCATATAGGGGAAACACTGATATAGAGCTCCAGGACTCCCACCGGAGCACCCGGAGTAACCGGAGTGTTCTAGAATATTAACAGAATTTACAGGGCCACTCCCCGACCCTCCTCCTTGACCCACCTCTCTCCTCCTTATTGGCATGAAGCTACAGACACCGAAACGGCCCGTTTGGGGAAAGCTCAATGTGCGACAGGCTCGTAGTGGCTGTAATTCTGCACCACGGCAGAATTTCGGAAGTCTTCAAATACTGTGTTAGGGGCCCACTAATATCTATATTAAAGTATCCATAAAGAAGCATGCCATGGGACCTTTAAGTAAGAGTATAGAGCCTAGACTAGTATTAAGGATATTCAGCATAGAGTGTTGAAAGTTGTTTCTGCTTGCATGTTCCAGTTCTTTGTTTCTCGTGAATGTATTATGGATTGGTATGCAAACTTCTTAAAAAAATAATAAAATAGTCTGGTATGGAAATAGCTTCCAGGGTTCTGGCAGATACCAGTTTAGACGAACCCCTGGGAAATCTGAAACCTTGCTGATTTTAGCTTTAGCCAGGGACCTACTTTACATTTCATGACACATTAAATGATTTTCACAGACTGCAGTCGTGGAACCATGCAACAACTGTTGTTTTAGAGGAGCACATTTTGACAGAGGAGCCAGGTTTCGGCGTCACACATTTAGCAATGGAAATATAACAATCTAGACAATTTGAAGCCATTTGTGCTTTTAAGCCATAAATTGCACTATAATGTGAGATCGTGGCTCAAACCCCCAAAACAAAAACATAGCAGTTGGCAGCACTCATTGTTTGTGTTTTTACTAACTCCAACAAAGAAGAAGAAACACAACTTAACATTACATACATTGAAGCCACTCCAGCCACAACTGCAACAATTTCTCCTCCATTTCGCTAGTAAAGCGGAACCGTTTACTACAACTAGCAGTTTTTAACAGCCTGTCTTCCAACCTAAACAACAGAATAAATAGATGTATTGGTCATGCAAAGGTTCTGTCTTGCCAAAAACAATTGGATTGCTTAGTTTTATTCTCAATTGAAAATTAGACCTTCAAAGATAGTTTCACAATTAAAATGTATTTTGACACTGTTTCTGGTGATAAATGTGCCATCCCTGAAAACAATCAGCCTGCATGATGTTTATATCAATGTCTTTGCGCTGTGTAGTTATCTCAGTTGTTGTCTTCAGTACTGTGTTATAGCACAGTGAAAATTCTACTGCAAAAGTTATGAAAATGCACATACAATTATGTGAATATCTGAAACATACAATTTCAGATATTTTTGGGACGGGATGAGGACAATCCCAACCACTTTGTGTCTCTTTGGTTAACGAGACTAGGGAAACTGCTGAATTCAAGCAGCATTTATAAAAAATAAGCACAAGGAGTACAGATGGCAACCCACTGCATTTTTGCAGAGAAAACCTAAAGAAGTAAATAAACACAGGAGCTGAATGGAGACACAGTTGCAGCCTTCAAGGAACATCTGCAAGGCCTTCACTCGCAGTTGGGAAGATATTTTCCAGAATTAAACAAGGCTTTGAGTGGATCAGAAATCCATTTGGAGACCAAACACAAGCAGAATTTGTCTGCTCCAATCTTCTACCGAGAGAGGTTGATAGCATTGTGGACATCGTATCAAATGGGACACTTAAGATGACTTAAGAGAGAAATGTTCGACCAAGCATTGGGACAACATCCAGGCTGAATATCCTGTGGACTCCAGTTTGAAGCCTGACATTGCTCTGCTGAAATCTCAGAATAAGCCACCATTCTTCCCATTAAGATAGCATTAGAGACAGCCATGAGAGGGTAAATAGACACTTTGTATAACGTTTGTAAAACCTAATTTAATTAGGCAGATTCGTCAGGATGTAAAATTAATTTGAGATGGATATATATACATTTTTTTTTTTTTTAGAACAGGTGAATGAATGTGTATGGGTTATGCAAATCAAAATTAATAAATCTTGGGAGGTTATTCCAAATTAGCTACCAAATGATATGTCTGTTGATTAACTACTTTGCATTACAGTCATTACTACTCATCGTGAGAGGACACAAAAAGGCCTGTGACCTCAAACCTTCGAGTAAATGGGCATAAAAGGGCGTCGGTTTCAAGTTTGACATTTCCGGTGCGTTGGAGATAGAAACTTTTGCCTAACGGCGTATAAAGACAGCTGTCACCTGTGGAGAATCATTTCATATATTAGGTCCAAAGTGGCCTGCCCCCCACTCCTTATGAAATATAAAAAAAATCCTGGGCATTTCGATAGTAACTTATTTTCTTTATGAGCTAACGGTGTGATTCTCAGATATGCGTGTTGAATTGGTAGGATGTGGGTCTGGGAAGAATTTGAGCTCAAATCTCAGAAGTGATTGGGCAAGGCTGGGCAGGGCTGCCCGTTGCCGGGCAAGGCTACCCGTTGCCGGGCAGGGCTGCCCGCGGTTGGGCAGGGCTGCCCGCGGCCGGGCAGGGCTGCCTGCTGTTGGGCAGGGCTGCCCGCGAGGAGGATTGACTTGATCTATAAATTAAGTCCCTCAATCTTAATTGGTTTATCACCATGACCAACATTCTGAAACATCCATCAACATCCACATTTGACTCAAACAATGTTAGGCTTACAGCCCACGCAAATAGTTTTGAAGTAATGTTCTTGTTCTTTTAATTGTTTGTTACTCTGACCATTCTGTTTGATATTGTGGAAAGGATGTTAGTGAATGATTCAGAGCAGTATGCATTTTAAGTGGCATCCCTTTTGGTCTTGTGTCTTCGTTTTTCTTAAAACAATTGTAGCTGAAAATGAACATAGCCAAATTACAACCAATAGCTTCAGTCTTTGAGGGCAAAAATAGGCCCAATGATAGGCCCAGATTTTTTTATTTAGTTTTACAAATCAAGAGTAGGCCTGAGTTGACTAATTGGCTTTGCATCCTTTCCTTCTGCCCTTGTAGTCCAAGACATGCTGCCCACCAGCTTTCAAAGTACAAAGCTGCCACTGGTGGATTTGTATCAATTCACATAATTATCCCTCCCTGCTACTTTGTAGTTCCCCAAAACACCCTGAAACAACTTGCGTCTCACATACTTATGCCACCATACGATATGCCACTAACAGTGCAAGTAGGCTAATGGCAACCAAGCACGAAGTCCTTCCTCCCTCACTTACAAAAATGCCCTGAAACATATAAAAGAGACCAGACATCTCTTTCACACTCAGAATGGTGTGTTTGCATTACTTCCTGTAGGTCCATGTTGATTGATTTAAGCAGTCTTTTGAAAATCTTTTTTGTCTACCTTTTACTTTATAGATGCATGAACATTTAAAAATATATATAATTTCCCAGACTAAACTAAATGTATTTATGAAATTAAACTTTCGCTGGATGTTTCGTCGGAAGCAAAGTGAACATAAACTTCCGTTGTGCATTACAAAAACAGTCAACCTAGTCCGTACCGAATAGTTCGCTTGAGATTTTTTGGACGACCTATACAAACCACCTATTCTGTCCTTTAGGTAGTACTCTACAGGATCACGTTCAGATTGGCCAGATTCAAGTCCCTAATATCAATCTAAAAAACATCTAGAAGAATGCCAAACTGATGAGTTCACCACGTTGCCCCATGGCCAGCCAGAGGTTGTAGTACAGACTATGTTTTGTGAGAAAATCGAATGATTGTATTCAAACATCAGTGATTTTGGTGATACAATGTCAAACCCTTCCCTTTTGGCTGAACACTTGAGTGGTGTGTAGAGTGGGTACTCTGTATGTATAGCTGAGCATCCTGCTGTTATATCTGGAACTAAATTGTATCATTAAATAAATAGGGGTTTTCCATTACACAAGCTCTTTCACAGAGATTATCATTCATGTATTGTGACACCACACATTGCTGCCTGATGGAAAGTTAATGTTAAAAAAAAATCTGATACAGAGATGCAGATTATCTCTGAAATGCCCTTGGCAAAAAATGGCAATATATGAAAATTATTCAATACAGTGGTGTTTAAACAGCACATTACTGGATGCTGCAAAGGTGAGTTGATGTCTCTTAATGTAGAATAGTCTAATCATGTCATATGTGATTAGTAGTTGGCCTTTTGTTTGATACACCATTAAACTAACATTTTGTGGATGCCTATCTGTTTGAGTCGTATTTATCACTGAGATAGCATTGACTTGAAAAGAAGTTGGGTCCAGGTAGAAAAATAAATGAAAAAATTATTAAATTTGCAATCGACTTTTGCCATGTTGCTGTAGCTTCGCTTGCCGCGTTTATCCGGGGGGAGCTTCATATAATGAAGAGTAACTGGTAGCTTAGCTCCCTTCACTTGCCAACTGGCCCAGCACGGACTAGTTTTAAAAAAAACGATTACATAATTTATCTAAAATTGAATACATGCGATCTGCCAGACAAAATAACATGACATATCAACAGGATTTTAGGGTGTACTACTTTAACATCTTATATTTTTCCTACACTTATTTCCTTTTGGTAGATCCTACCTTATTTTATCTAAAACTCAATTTATTTATTTGTGGTACATTTCATTGTTACCAGGAAATTTGACGGCAAAAGTTTCCCGACTCTGAAGGTAGTGGAGTGCAGGAAGCAAACCACAACAATGAACTATAGCTAGAGCAACGTCCTCTACCTGTGGACTTATGTAATTACTCAGCAAAAAAAGCGGAACCATTGGAAGGTAGTTCATTACAGTGATCACAGTGGTGGTCATAATGATGTTGATTGCTCTCCTCTTGGCACCAAAGCCCTCTACTCTCCTCCCGTCTCCTGGACCGGGCTGTTTCAGAGCCCACAGGACTGACACACAGCAGAACAACATCAAGGAAAAATAGAACCTTGTAAAGCCTAGCAAAGCATTATCCGTAACAGATAATGCACATTTACCGTAGCATGTATAGAATACACAAAAGGCCAGCCTCACAGATACATTTACTTGTTGTTTTATTAAATGGTAAAATATTTCATCTATGGAAATGAATGGACGAAAACAAAATAAACATGAAATATTAAATGGAATTTACAATATGATTGCTTTGAATGTTTTTCTAATTTCTACATTTTTCCAACTACTATTCCTGGAAGATAAATTCCCAGGTCCATTTTTAAATCTATTTGATTATTTTAAGGTCAGTTAAAGAAGGTAGTTTCTTTGCTCTCAGAAGGTAGAATATCGGTGATAACAGACCACAAAACATCAATACAATTATCGCAACATTTTCTGCCAGTGTATTAAGGTTTATATTATTGTCACCTTGCAGATATATAAGCACAACATAGGTAAGGTAGTTAATTAAAGCAACCAAAATGGTCATAAAAATGATGTTGAATGCTCTCCTCCTGAATTCATAGCCCTCTGCTCTCTGTCTCCTCCCTTCTCCTGGACCGGGCTGTTTCAGAGCCCACAGGACTGACACACAGCAGAACAACATCAAGGAAAATACAACTGTGTAAAATCCTTGATACACTTTATATATGAGCCGTATTATTTGTGGAAATAAGGTACAGGAAACACAAAAGGCCAGCGTGAGTAACCAGACGACAGAGCAACACATTATTTTATACCTGAGTAGTTTGTACCTGAGAAAGGTAACAGGGTGGACCACAGCCAAATAGCGTTCCACACAAATACATCCCTGAAACAATGGGCGACAGATGTCTAGGAAACCCATGAAAAATGTGACTACTAGGTGGAGTTTGGGAGCTCCTAGGTGTGCATGCATGACATGAAATATACTCTGGAAGCAAATCAACATGTCAGAGAGGGCCAGGTTGAGGCAGTAGAACTCTGAAGTTATGGTCTCCAGGCCTCCTCTGGCTATCAGCAACAGGACGTAGAAGTTGATGGGGGGAACCAGTAGTAGTGTGACAACAGAGGCAGCATACAGGACCTCAGGATGCTCCAATGTTGAGGAATTGACACTGTGATTCATGGTTCAGGAAGGAAGTGATGTTTTGAATGACAGCTTCAGAGAATTTCACCGTGTTCTATAAAGAGAAAATACATTTTGTCATTCTGATCGTTCTGATCGTAGTAGTTGCCAATGGTGGGCTGCTACTTACTACAGGTAACATTTTGCTGATATATTGCATTATAGTTCAACAGGATGCAATTAATCGTTTAAAATATAGTTTACTATATTTTTGTCGAATATTAAACTATTAACTGCATTTTGATTAACTATAATGCAATATATTTGTGGCTTCCTTTTACAGTACATTTCAGCTTACTTACTGGGTAAATTGTCATGTTTTACTTAGTAACGTTGCAGAACATATATGGTACAAGTTTTTGTTGATTGCAGGGAAAAGGAAATAACCAGTTACAACTTATATGGTAAGAGCCTGGTAATACCATGGAAACAAACAAGGCTTCCTTTTACAGTTCTGTTTCAGCTTATTTACTGGATAAATTGTCATGTTATACTTAGTATCATGGCAGAACATAGATGGTACATGTTTGTGTTGGTTGCATGAAAAAGGGAATAACCAGTTACAACTTATATGGTAAGAGCCTGGTAATACCACGGCAACAAACAAGGCTTCCCTTTACAGTACATTTTCAGCTTACTTACTGGGTAAATTTTACTTAGTAACGTTGCAAAACAAATATGGTACAAGTTCCAGTTAACTGTATGGACAATGGAATTTTCTATTATAAAGGCTATGGTAAGAACATGGTAATACCATGGAAACAAACAAGGCTTCGTACCCAGTCTTCAAGAAGATGTACCATGACACTAGAGGAAAACTGTTCCTGCAGAGGTTGTTACCAGGTAAGTATTGTTGTAATTTTTCAACTTAAATAAAAACAATTCAGTAGTTTCTGAGGTAAATCGAAAAAACCTTTTATAAATTGCTGTAGCTATGAACAATAACTAAACAAGAAATAGTAATTTATTGGAAAGTACTATGTCATTTTCTAGTTAGCACATAATTAAACCTGGGCTGTTACCAACATAAACCTTGGATATCTCCAATTGTTAATTCAATTGATGGGTAATAGAAGAGTTGTTTCTAAAAATTGGTTGCTTACTTTCCTAGGAAGTACACAATTATATCTGAGTTATTACCATCTTAAAACAGGTACAACTACATGGTACTTAGTTGAGTTGATAGGGTAATAGTGGAGGTTTTTCTTAGTACTTCAGCTGTAGTTCCTCTGTATTTACCATCTTATTACCAGTGGTAATAACCCAATAATATACTATATTTACCATATATTTACCAGGTAAATACCTAGTAATTAGGGGACTGTAAAAGGAAGGGTTACCGCAATAACTGCTAAATAACTAAATGTCACATTCATCTCAGAGGATTAAATATAATTCCTTTTTAACATATGAACCCTTAAATTCCCTGAAAGTTGCTTTAGATAAAACTTCTGCTTGATGACTAAACGTAATGTACATTTTGATGAGTGAAATGCAATACCTTTTTAAAAATAAAAAATATATTTTTTCACAATACAAAGAGTTAATAGAATCCTGATAACCTAATTTATTATAGTGTACAGACGACCAATACCTACAACATCCCATTAACATTCATAAATCAGGGAACAGCTTCAAACCTTAAGGCAGTAGAACTCTGAAGTGATGGTCTCCAGGCCTCCTCTGACAATCAGCAACAGGGTGTAGATGTTGATGGGGGAACCAGTAGCAGCGCTGTGACAGAGGCAGCATACAGGACATCAGGACCTTCCAATGTTGAGGAATTTAGACTGTGGTTCATGGTTCAGGAAGGAAGTTTGTGATTTTGAACAAGGTTTTACTGCAAGAGATGTAATGAGGGACAACATCATTGTTACAATCATATGACAAACTGGAGTGAACAAAAAATCTTTTGTAGACCTATTCCCTTACTTTCATGGAAGTTCTCCATACTGAAAGTGCTTAATCACTCTCTTGATTATCCTGCTACTGTCTTCTACACATTTGACCAGATGACAGAATGTCTATCCTAGGCATTTTTACCAAGGCTGGTGTCCCCCTAGGCTCCGTCTTAGGTCTCCTGCTGTTCTCCCTATAAACCAAATCCCATGTCTCTGCGCCATCTTCACGTACATTTCGCAGAACCAGACCTAGTTCTGAAGGGAAATTCAAATTGAGTGGAAGTACTTAGGCGGGCGGAGCCCGGCTAACTACGAATGCTGGTAACAAATAAATTATAAAAAGACACACGTGTGAAGTTATTTTTTCTTTTTGGTAGTAGCCGTAGTAGTAGCCGTATAATATGCGGGATAATGTACAGAACCACGGCGGTCATTATCAAAAATAAGCCCCTTCAGGGCAAAGCAAGACACCACCGCTTCACGTTGTTGTCCGGTTCGGCCTGTCGGGGCTTATTGTCCCGATAATGACCGGCGGTCTATACATTATCCCTTACATATATCTATATATATATATATATTAGAGCTGTCAGTTAAACGCGTTATTAACGGCGTTAACGCAAACCAATTTTAACGGCGTTAAAAAAATTATCGTGCGATTAACGCAATTATTATTATTATTATTTTTTTTTTGGCTCAAAACAAAGAAGCAGTAGCCTGACTGCTCTGTTCAAATGAAATTTGTTCAAAGCAGTCGTTTAATTGCACTATAGGCTCTTTTTTTGTATCGTCCTGTTTTGATCAGTATATGCCAATGTTGTTATCAATAAAAAATCATTTGCACAAGGCAAGCCGATGCACTTCACCATGTTGATAAGAGAATTAAAATGAGAAGAATTATGGGACAAAAAAATCAAGGGATATTTAGCATAGAAAAAGAATTTGCGATTAATCGCGATTAATCGTGAGTTAACTATGACATTAATGCGATTAATCACGATTAAATATGTTAATCGCTTGACAGCTCTAATATATATATATGTAAGGGATACGTGGGCTTTTATGCTTGAAGCAAAAATGTATAAATATAGTTGCAAGTAACCATGATGGGATCCTACTGTATGACCGACCGTATGCTTATATGACTGTAAGATGGTGTTTGCCTAGTGAATACATTGTGGTAAACATTATTTGATATAAGCCATGTCTCGCTGAATAGTTGATTGAGGTTATATTTGAACCAATTACCCCATGCAATACCTACACTACATAGACATTTTGACTGCCAAGGGCAGATAAGAGTATATTTTGAGAAATAGAAGTCTTCCCTGCATGGGGGTATGGTGAGCCTGGTCGGTATGATAATATTGCATTGGTATCCATTAAAAAGTGGTTTATTGGAAATTAACATGTTAAAACAATAACCAAGCATAATTCAAAAGCACAGTGTGTCAAAACCCACTGTCAAAACTTTGCGAAATGACGTGTGCACTGTGTTGGAGAGAGGCAGCGGTTCAGAAAGGCAAATTCAAAGGAATTCATCCAATTTCTTTTTCAGATATAGACTGGAAATTTGTCATGGATATACTATGAAAGCTACTCTTAATAGAAAACGGGACAGCCGAGCCTACGTGTTTTTCATGCAATGTTAGAGCTGTTTAAACAGCGGAGATGTTAAATTATTTCACTTTAAAATGTATAGGCTAAGCAAGGGTTAGGGTTAGTTTCCCACTGGCTACGGCCTTACTATAATATTTGTGGCCGTTGGCACTCTTTACTCAACCACTGCATGTGTAGCTACTTGGTTTACTGATTGCACATGAGGTGGTCTGAGAAAGGTCTGGAGGACAATTTAATGGCATCCCTTAAATCTGAGTCAAGACCATAGACTCTCATAGTTCTCAGGATATTCAGTGTAAAGGGTTGAAAGTTGTTAATGATACTTGTTTCTGCTTGTATGTTCCATACAAGATGAATTTATTGGTATTGGTATGCAAACTTCTTAAAAACAAATCTGGTATGGAAATAGCTTCCATGGACAAACACCAGCAAATCTAAAACCTTGCTGTTTTTAGCTTTGGCCAGGAAACTTCTTTATATTTCATAAAACATTTTTAAATGTTCACAGATTGCAGTCATGGAAACTTTGTTTTAGAGGCGCACATGTTTACAGAGGTTCCAGGTATGGCCGACACACATGTAGCAATGGAAATATAACAATATAGACAATTTGAAGCAATTTGTGCTTTGAAGCCATCAATTGCGCAGTAATGTGAGATCTTGGCTCAAACTTCCTTGAACCAAAACAATGTTATTGTTCACATTGTTTGCCTCATTTTCGTTATACTGTTGAGATTCATTATTTTATGATTATTTAAAATATATATATTTTTAAGGGGACATTTAGATAGATATTGTTACATCCTTGTGTTGAGAAGATATTTGTTCCTACCCATCTTTTGTTTTAGGGGGAACAGTAAGGTGGGGGGATCAACTGAAGAATGACCGAGCACATGCAAGTTTACTGTGTTGCCGTGTTGGCTGTAATTAAAGAAGAGGGATAAACACAGTTGTATGTCGTTTTTTGTAACCCAAATTTTCCCACGATCCAGAATTGACCGGAGGATGCTACCAATCCAAAAATAAGGTTTACAACAACAACAGTTGGCTGCGCTCATTGTTTGTGTTTTCCTACTTCCAACAAAGAAGAAACACAACTTGCCACTCGACTCCTGCAAAAACTGCACCAATTTCTCCTCCATTTTTCTGGTTAAGCGGACCCGTTTATTACATCCAGCGTTGCGTTGCCATACCTTCAACTGTCAAGACTATTGTAGATCTCTGTCAAGAATTAAGTTTTTAACAGCCTGACATCCAACCTAAACTACAGAATAGATAGATGTATATTCGGTTTTCCAAAACGGCAAAGTCAAGGTTCTGTCTAGTCAAAACAAAATGGATGACATTAGTTTTATTCCCAATTGAAAATGCAACATAAGACCATTCTTCCTATTAAGATGGCAGTAGAGATGGCCATTGGACGATAAATTTACACTTTTTGTAAAACTGTAAATTAATTAGACTGTAACTTGTAAAATATTCGTAAGGATGTACTATACATTTTTTATGTATATATATATATCATTCCTTTTTTAATCACAGGTGTTAAAGTGAAATACATGCACGAGTTATGCAAATCAAAAATAATAAATCTTTGGAGGTTATTTAAATGTAGTGATTTTTTTTTATATAGGCTACAATGGAATATAAGTATAATAAGGGCACAAAAAGAGGCCTCAAACCTTAGAGTAAATAGCCGTCGGTTTCAAGTTCCACATTTCCGGTGTGTTTGGAGATAGAAACTTTTGCTTAAAGGCGTATAAAGACAGTTGTCCTGTGGAATGGTTTTTCATAATAGGTCCAAAGTGATATCTCTTACTCACTCCAACGTCATTCTTCTTCTGAATGGTGTGTTTGCATTTCTTCCTCTAGGTCCATATTGATGTCTTTTGAAAATCTTTTTCGTCTTTATTTTATTTGATGCATGATCACTACAAAATATTATAGTTTCCCTGATTCAACAACATTTATTTATGAAATTAACCTTTCGCTGGATGTTTCGTCAGATGCAATGCGAACATCAACTTCCGTTATGCATTACAAAAACCTGTCGTCCTAGTCCGTCTGGTCCATACTAAATTGTTCATGTGGGTCGTTTTGGACGAACGATACAAACCACCTATTCTGTCCTTTAGGTAGGAGATCACTTTTGTTTTTTACCAGTGCAAACTACAATTATCTCCTTCAGATTGGCCAGATTCCAGTCTCAAATATCAATCTATCAATTTGTTGGGATGATTAGAAACAATATTGCATAATGAACTGGTGTTCTGTCTATTCCGGAATGAAAGCAGCTATTCCAATTGGATTCATCACAGTAGTAATGTCTGCAAAGGTGAGTTGACCGTCTGTTAATGTAGAATAGTTTAATCATGTCATCTGTGATTATTAGTACTGCAGTAATACTATTAGTTCTGCAGCAGAACTTGTAGTACTTCATTGGACACCACAATTAAAAAAAATCAAGCCAGGAATAATTATTCACAAATTGATTTGAATAAATTAAAATGTTATTTCATTTTGTTGAGTCTAATTTAATCCATAGTCTAGATTAAAGATCATTAATATTACAGCCCAGTAGTCTTCAATTGAATAGTGTTACCATTTATTCAAAAGGAATATCAAAATATGGTGTAATATTCGGTGTGTTAACTGAAAAATCAAAGTAAAGATTTAAACAAATAATTTGTTATCTTGATTTCCTAAATTCCCAATGATGGAAAAGTGTCTGCTAAATTATATAATAATGATAATAATAAAATATTAATAAGAAATTGTCATTTTAATCTTGATAACCACGCGTATTAAATAATACTGAAAACCATGAACTACAACATTCTGTGAATTAATCAGCTTCAAACCTGATGAAGTGTTGGTTTTTTCACGCTGCTGGTTGGCTCTGGTCAGGAAAAGGCTCAAGGCTTCTATGCTAGTGTCCACCTGGACACAGACCAAGTTATGTCCTTAACCCTGCTCTGCTGGCTTTACTCTGGGGAGGAGACCAATGGGCAGATTTGGCCAGTAGTCTTGCTACAAGAATCTTTGTTGCTAGTATAACTACATTTCCCAGTAGCCTGCTGTTGTCTGAATAAATAGCTTTTCAGTAGCAAGTTGTGCAGTAGTGTCCACACAAGATTCATTTGAGGATTAGGTTCATACGGTGAATTGTGTCCAACACAGTGCTTGAGCTGACCCTCCACGAGCCAGTGAGAGCAGAGAGCGCAGCCTATTGTTTGATAGACCATAAAACTGAACATTTTGTGGATACATATCTGTTTGAGTTGTATTGATCACTGAGATAAGATTGATTGTTGGGTCAAGGTAAAAAATATATATATAATTGGTCAATGACTTTTGCCATGTTGCTGTAGCTAAGCTTGCCCGATTTATCTGGGGGGAAACTTCACTGTAATGAAACTTCATATTATAAAGAGTAGCTTGTAGCTTAGCTCGCTTCACTTTACAACTTGCACAGCACGGCCTCAAGTTCATTAATTTGTTTTGTTAAAATGATTACATAATGAATCTAAAAGTCTTTATATTCCATCTGTTACAGCACATGATTTAAGGCAACAAATAAAAAAGACAAAATTACATATTAAATATATGGAATAAACAGGATATAAGGGTGTACTACTTAAACATCTCATATTTTTCCTACACTCCTTTTATTTTGGTAGATCCTACCTTATTTTATTTACAAGACAATTGATTAATTAGTGGTACATTTCATAGTTATCAGGAAATTTGACGGAAAAAGTTTCCTGACACTCTGAAGGTAGTGGAGTGGAGGAAACAAACCACAACAATGAACTATAGCTAGAGCAACGTCCTCTACCTGTGGACTTAAGTAATTACTCAGCAAAAAAAGCGGAACCATTGGAAGGTAGTTCATTACAGTGATCACAGTGGTGGTCATAATGATGTTGAATGCTCTCCTCTTTGCATCATAGCACTCTACTCTCCTCCCGTCTCCTGGACCGGGCTGTTTCAGAGCCCACAGGACTGAAACACAGCAGAACAACATCAGGGAAAATACAACCGTATAAAAGCCTAGCAAAGCATTATGCGTAATAATTAATGCATAACTACCGTAGGATGTATAGAATGCACAAAAGGCCAGCGTGATGAACCAGACCACAGAGCAACACATTATTTTATACCTGAGTAGTTTGTACCTGAGAAAGATCACAGGGTGAACCACAGCCAGATAGCGTTCCACACAGATACATCCCTGAAACAAGTGGCGAGAGACGTGGAGGAAATTTACAAAAAACATGACCCCCAGAATAAGTACTGAAATATCTTGCAGTACATAAAGTATGTAAAAAAGACAGTAGAAACACATTAAAATCTCAGAGACCGCCAGGTTAAGGCGGTAAAAGTCTGACTTGATGGTCTCCACGCCACTTCTGACAATCAGCAACAGGGTGTAGATGTTTAGGGGGGGAACCAGTAGCAGTGTGACAACAGAGATAGCAAATGCAATATCAGACTTTGGGAGGCAATAAGTGGAAGAGCAATTGACCGTGAAGTTCATGGTTCAGGAAAGTTGGTTGTTGTCTGGATGATGCTTTTGGAGTGCTTGACAGGATCTCTGTGGGGGGAATAAAGTTTAGATGGTAAATATGAAATCCCAAGATGATTTGACAAACAGATAACTTCCCTTAACTTAAAGAGCAGGAGCTCTGCAGATCTTAATTCTGCACGTTGAAAGACTGTCTTTTGAGACCTTCAAAACATTGCAGTCTAATTGCTGATCTCTGAATATAAATTAAGTACTTAAAAATGTACTTAAAAAATATCTATTTTCTAGTAAAACAAAAGTACCATTTCATGCCCGATACCTTAGGGTTAGGGGTTATTGCTTTCTAATCATTCAGAAAATAAAGGGGAATAAACATACCGCCCGGCTTTAATAGTGGCGATTGTGAGGAAGTTGTTTGTCTTCTTGCTGTCGAGATATGTCAATGGATTTCAATGGACTGGGCAACAGCATTTATTAATGGCATTTGAACGAAGATCCTCTATTTCACTTTCAACGAATTAAGTTGAGTTGTCTTTGTTTAAATGATGCCCGTATTTTGCATATGATCAAAACTGTTTCTATATTACATGAACAAAATGATTCTGCATGTCATGGGACACTCAGCAGTCATCTGTATAGAAATATATACAACATTGTAAACAATCACTTGTTTATAATGGTATTACAGCAGTAATACAATCAAGGCCAGAGGAGTCAAGGAGTCTCAGGTTGACCAACACTAGCCTACAGTATTAACCAGCACTAACCCATGAAAACCTTCACAAACCAGTACTAACCAACACTAATAAAACTAGGCATCACTAAACAAAAATAAATTCAGTCACCAAAACGAACCTTTAACTAACCAACTTGGGCAACACTAGCCAGTGCTTACCTACAGTGATAAACACTAACCAGAACAAACCTACCTGAGCAATACTAACCAGTGCAAACCTACACCGATCAACGGGAACCAGCACTTTCCTACCCTGACCAACACTTACCAGCGCTAACCAACACTAACCAGCACTAACCTACCTTTAACAACAGTAACCAGCAGTTATCTACCCTAACAAAATCTCCCCCGTACTAACCAGCACTAACCAATAAAAAGAGACTGAGAATAACCAACAGCATCATGCATGTGCAGCAGGCAGCTTATGTTTCATGTCACTCTGCATCCGTTCTCAGACCAGTAAACTGAACAATGAAGCTTTAAGCACTTTGAAAACTGAGACAGAGCAGAATCCGTTGTCTCAAGAGAGAAAGACAGCGTTCCTGTTTCTCCTTTTATTTCTAGTCAATTCCTATCCAACAGCCAAAAATAACACTGTCTCTTTAGTCAGATTTTGTGTGGGTGTATATTCAGTCTCCTCTGAGGAGCTTTGCATGGCGGCTGGTTTCTACGTCCACACAATTTGTTTATCGACCCTTCACTAATTGACTGAAGGATGAAAGATTACCTGGCAGGCCTCAAGTTAATTTCTCTCATGCTTATAGAGTAATTCCACTTTCATACAATAGTTTTGAATTTCTAGTCATCTTTTTTGGTGTCTTACATATTGCTGGGCTATACTTTAACACATGCAAGTATGAATTTAAATTATGACCGCTGTGTAGTGTCAGAGTGTTGCATTAGTCGACTGAATGCTGGCCGGGTTGAATATTCATAATTTATTCAATAAATTCATGTCCTTATTTAACGTTGAGAATATTTATTCTTTACCATGTATATTTCCTATACACATACGCCTTTCTGCATGGCGTTGACGTCATGTAGGTCAAGTAGGTGAAGAGGAGATGGGGGGAAACCAGTGGAGAGGGGGTGGGGGGTAAACCAGTGGAGAGGGGATGGGGGGTAAACCAGTGGAGAGGGGATGGGGGGTAAACCAGTGGAGAGGGGGTGGGGGGGCGACCATCGCTATCTCTCTTTCTATTGGTCTATACCTCTCCTCTATCCCTTTCCCTCTTTTCCCCACACATACACAAAAACGTTAGCGCTTTCCCTTGCTAAAAGAAATCAAATTTGTATGTATGACACACTTTATGCAGTAACATACCGCACACAGACACACACACACACACACACACACACACACACACACACACACACACACATGAACAAAATAAACATCTTTATCTGGATTTTGATCAAACTGTTTAATAATAAAACACAATGGGCTCTGCAATGCTGGGGACATTAAAGTTACACTCATATTGTAATTCACCACCTGTGTTAGATTGTTCAGTATGACCAGTGTAATGATACGTTCCCAAAGCGTATGTGTTGTCGCGTATGCCCTATCAACATGTTCCTGTCAAATATGGATTAAAAAGTTGGATTTCATCTTACTATATTAGATCAAAATATCGAATTTGTCTGTATTAGGAGAGAGCTGCTTAAGTTGAGGTAGGTGATTAGTTAGTAGTTTAGGTAATAGGTTAGAGATGGTTTGGTTTAGGATTTAGGTGAGAAATGGTGAATACATTTTTGAATATTTTTTTTCCTGTGACTGCCAGGTCAGAACAAGAGGTGTGTGGTGTGTGTGCGTTCTTGCCTGTGTTTGCAGGGGCATCTGTGCATGCACAGGCGAGTATGCACGTGTGGGTGTGCAAGTGAACTCGTGCCTGCAGGTCAACGTGTGTGTTTGTATCTGTGCGCATGTATCTATGTGCGTGTATCTGTGTGCATGCGCGTGCGAGTGCGTGTGTGTGGGTGTGAGTACATAAACGTGGGTGTACAGGCCATTGTGAGTGCCTGCATGTGAACTGGTGCCTGCATGACAGTGTGCGTGCGTGCGTGTCAGCGGGCTTGCGTGCACGCCAGCGTGTGTGTGTGTGCGCGCGGGGGACAAGCGGGTCAGGACTACACGCCGTGCACCATGTAACCCGAGAAGGTGTTGCGGCCGGCGGCGTCACCGCAGAGCATGCGTCCGGCGCGCAGCAGCACGTACACCTGCCCCCCCCGCTCCAGGGAGAGCAGGAGGCCCTGGGTGCTGCTGTCCTCGGAGTCCTCGCGGTTCTCCTCCCGCACGGACGCCATCACCTCCCCGTTCCGCAGCAGCTGCAGCTGGAAGAACACGCGGTCCCCTGCGGAGGCCCGCCGGGAGTAGGCCGTGAAGGAGAATGAGTAGAGGCCGGCGCGGGGGGCCGTGAAGACGCCTGAGGGGTGGATGGACGAGGCGATCACATGACACTTAATGTGATGCGGAAGGAACCATATTAGGAGAACAAAAAATAAAGTGGATAACATGATTTTTATAATAATCTAGTGTGATCGCAATGAATTTTTATATTATGTAACGCTACAAATGTTGAAAAATAACTTTTCTGAAGAAAATGTGGTGTGCAGCTTGGTGAAAATAACGTAATAGGTACCTTGTGTATTGGAAATGTACAGTAAAGTGTAGTAGTGCTGTGGTTTGATAGGGATATATGTTGCTTCTTGGGTATTTTGGATGATTGCTACGGTGTACTATGTGGTTGCTGGGGCGTTATCGGTTGGTTTACATGTTGTTGTATGTGGTTGCTATGATGTTCAACACCGTAAGGGTGTTTTTACTCATTGTTAGGGTGTTCTGGGTGGTGGCTAGGGTGTTCTCATTGAATAGATGTTATTTTAGTAAGGTAATAAGCAGAGTTTGAATTATTGTTCTAGAATAAAGTAAGAAAATAAAGTATTGATAGTAAAACACCCTTTTTTTAGAAATCACATTAGTAGTAGGTAAAGTTTTAAGGATTGTACTTGTATAAAGAGGTTAATAGGGAAGTTTGTAAAGAATAGTTGTACAATGTAATGTGGATATTATTATCATAATAATAATATCGATCATAATACTGGTGGTAATTTTTATATGAATAATAATACAATTAATATTAATTGTATTATTCGATAAATAATAGTGGTACTTATCATTAAGTAAGAATAACAGTAATCTAAACAACAATAAGAACAATGGAGCTCACCAAGGGCAGGGTTGTATCCGTCTCCGTGGTTGAGGGAGACGGTGTTGTAGGGAACAGACACATCGATGGAGAATGGTCCGAAGCAGTGCATGCTGGGAATCCCTGAGGCAGTGAAAGCCACCCTTCTTCCCCCTGAGAAAAACCAGGACAGCACCAAGATAGTCACGATATCATAGCTGATATGACGTCATATTGACGCACATAACTGACACGTAATTGATGCACTTTTCTCTGCCCCTGCCGTCCGCCCTGCATGAGTTATGACTATGATAAAGGACAACACATGATGTGCTGACATTTTTTGTACGATCCTGGCTACCATTGCATTTGAGGTTCCCATGGTACAAAGCCATGCCAACACAGGTTGGCATGGCTGTTATGGTTGCCAAGGTACCTACGGTAGTCGCGGTACCTATGGCTGCCATGTTACCCTTTGTTGCCATAGTTCCTATGATTGCCATGATACCTATGGTTTCCTGGACGCTGCGGTCCAGCTGTTTGATGCTCTGCCACATGTCAGTGAGTCGGGTGTAGGTGAGGTCCTCAACCTCGTGCATGCGGCTGGTGGCGCAGCAACAGCCCACCTGGCGGAGCGCACAGTCGCAGCTCCACCCAGGACACGGGAGCTCCCCGGGGAACGCCACTGATGGAGGGGAACCAGACCGTTACTGTCAACCCCCAGGGTAGGGGACATGCTGTTTACGGTAGCTTGTCATTTAATGAGAAACAACACTTGAAATAATTCAAGCTTTTTTTTTAAAGTGGTATACTTTTTTTGATAGAAAATTCTTAACAGCATGAGCCCAACCCACAGGTTATTGCACCTAAAATTGACAATGGTAGTATGGTGTTACTTTAACTACTTTAACTTGGTTAAACGTATTTGAAGAGTTCGCTCTTTGCAACCATGAATAAAGTGAGACATCACTTAACACATCACACGTCCATGAGCAGTTTGCTAACCGTTCATCCGCGTTATAACCAATCACAAGGAATGACAGAAACCTTGATATCATCTCCTCTCAGAGGGTCGGAGGGAGTACCTGCTGCCTTGCTGAGGCGGAGGATCTCAGACGACTCCTGGGCCCTAGCTAGGTGAAACACGCCCACAGCCAACAGAAGATGCACCACAGCCCTCATCTCAACCAGCGGAAGGACACGACGCAGGCGTGGAACAGTAGCAGTCTGTAGCTCCTTCTGTAGCCAAGATCAACCTCTGGTATGGAGATAACACAAATAAAGCTACAGTTTGAAGTTCAGAGCTGCATATCTAAAAAGTAACTGACTACAACGACAACACTACCACCACCACCATGACAACCAACACCGGAGATCTCTGCTCTGTCTTACATCCACTCCAGCAGCAACAGGGAAGGAAAGAATAACTGACTCCTGTGAGATGGAGGAACTGAGGCTCCTGGCTGGCGGGTGTGTTTTATTTACAGGTGCTTTCAGTCCCCAAGTGGGTGGAGGGAACTTGGGTGGCCGGTTGCTTGAAACCGGGGGACAATCGACCCATAGAAAACTTCTAATCCCTGAGATCCTTCTCTATTGCATCTGCATGTCCAGCCTTCAGATCCTCATCTAGCCTAGGTGTGACCCGCAAGGGCAGGAGGGTGTGGGGGCCGGTTTGATAGGGTCCCCAGTGTGTCGGTACAGTCCCCAGAGTGAAGGATCATCTGATCTGTGTGTGTGCGGTTTATGAGGCCAGAGGTGTCTGGTTCGCTGATAAGATCAAGCCGTTGCTTGTTTACGATGAACTCTTTTTGCCCTACATTAGCTATGGACTGTGTTCGTGGGCATGCATGTCTGTTTGTGTGTGTGAGTGTGTGTGTGTGTGTGTGTGTGTGTGTGTGTGTGTGTGTGTGTGTGTGTGTGTGTATGTGTGCGCATGCTTGGGTGTGTGACAAAACAATCAATACAATGCGCTTTGTTTTTAGATGCAACACATTGGATTGCATGCAAACAATTTGATGTAAGAATGCCTTAAATTCTCCTCACTTGACGTCCGACCTCTGGGCTTTGGCGGGGGAAGCGGATACCATTAACTTTAGTGTTCTCTACCGGCCCCTAGAGGTTATACAGGGAAGAACATCAAGCATCAGTCAAAATATGAGGGACTACAAAAATATCACGATATCTGTTATCTATTTATTTTAATCATCTTTATTATTATTATTATTCAGCGCATTTTATTGTATATTCAATTTGTAGTTATTGAGAAATAATAATAACGGAGTGTCTATTCATACTACTTTTAGACTTGGCCACACAGTTGGGCTAAAAACACCCTCCATAAATATACACCCAAAGGGTGTTTATTTACATAATGTAAAAAGAGCGTTTTTATGTATTTTATTTTTTTATTATTGGTGAACACAGTAAACAAATCTTTGTGTTGTAAGAAAATTTACTTTGCTTGCATTAATTTAATTAGTCTCATTAGTGTTAGCTACAGTACACATGTAGTTGTGTGTTGTATAATTTTAAGAGTTGGCATGAGAGAAATTCTTATTGGTGAGCAGTAGGCAGAGGACGTAGCAAAAGCAAAAACTTTGTAAGTCGTTGTTCTTAGTCAGTGATACTTAATAGAGTTTACATGGATGGATCTCCTGTATCATAAAGTTTCAAACTCAGTACCTCCCTGATATTCAGAGGACAAGCCCTAAGAATTGGAGAATACTTAGGCCTACACATCAGATCTCAAATAGTCAAAGATTAAAGTAAACTGTTTTACTTGCATGTTCTATTGAGGAGGCTCACAATTGAAAATAGTGTAGCTATTCCCAATGTTATCCTAGGCAATCATGGGTGTTTACTGTTTACAAATGTATTTGAGGAGTCTGATCACCGCGCTTAAAAATATGCTGTGAGGGTTACTTGTCTGGAGCAGTTTCTTTATTTTTTTTACATTGTGTGACCAATATGCCAGGGTAAATGCACATGGGTGAAAATAGCATACATTGATATTTGCACTGGGGGGGGGGGGGGGGGGGGGGGGGTATTGATCTAACACATTTCTGTGTGCATATACTGATAATTGTACAAGGCTACAAATAGCATTTACTTCTAATTGCACCAGGGTACAAATAGCATATACTGATAATTGGACCAGGGGTGCAAATAGCCTCACCCTTTTTCACTTCATGCTATCTACACAAACGGTCATATGAAACATTATGTAAGCTGAAACTCCAAGGAGTCCAATGGGACAAGACCTAGTCATTTTCTGAGCTTATCTCGATGAACACTTTTCCAACGCACACACGATCCAACCATTACAAAATGTATCAGAACAACTCAGCAATTTTTTTTTATCTCAAATGTATTCAAACTTTAGCTATTTTTTAGCTAATCTGCTTCCAACCATTCTAAATGGTGTGCAGGTTTTGTTTACATTAGTTACTCCATTTAGGCTTTAGAACACTGTTTGAATCTTTTCACTTGATCATTGATCATTCCACAATTCTTTACTTCGTAAACTATGTGGCTTTATTAAAACATATTGTGGCGAGCAGCGCGGGAAGGACTTGTTCAGAACACTGGAAAGCTAGCTCATTGTGTTGCGACAGTAACGATAGCTATGATATTATAACTCTAGTTCTATGATTGTAGGCATAGCCGTCTAGTTTCCAACCTGCTGTACCCTCCAAATGCTGAAAGAATAGCGTGGAGGATGAGTGGCGGTATGCGCCGCGCTATATACACGGTGCCGTGGGAAATCTGGGCGGTGCCCACGTTGATTGGTGCATATTTGAATTTTTCAGTGCACGGGACAAGCCCATTTGGCGATGCCTGGACGGCTACGCCTACAATCATAGAACGAGAGTTATAATATCATAGCTATCGTTACTGTCGCAACACAATGAGATAGCTTTCCAGTGTTCTGAATGCGCGAGCATCAGCAGACTGCAGTTCGCTTATAGAGGGGTCAATAATGAGAAGACGCGTCTGATTCCTACATATAGTACCTTTTAGTTATTCTCATTGTATTTATTGGTCCTCTTATTGCGCAAAAAACAACTTAAAAGAGTGCAGTTGTTCTTTGGTGGTGCCCTGAGGAATCAGGGCACCAGGTTTTATTTCTGTCGATATGTCTATTAACAACAAATTCCCTAGGAAACCTTTGTTGTAGGGCAAGGTACTGTGAGAGCTGGTGGAGCTGTCCTCGTAGGTTCACATTACTAGGTGGGACTTGGTGTGGGGTGTTATGTAACTATACGTTTGTTCTTCTTAAGGTCATGGCTTTTCAGGGAAACTGTATCCCGGCTTTTGTGAAAAGGAAGTCTGTAGAAACACGTGACGCATTATCAGCAGCAGATCAACAGGAAAATAGTATTTTTTCTTATGTTATGTAAATTACATGTGAGTTAATGTTCATTTGTCTTCATAGATCGCTGTATTTACTTCTGCCCCCTGCAAAATGTCATATATTTAATCAAAGCACTTTGTAAACATTGTTTTTAATGGTGCTATACAGATGTTCTTATTGTCTTTCAGAACACATTGTATAACCTGCACGGTAGCGGTTCTCAGAGTTCATTGTTATTTAAATGTTACTTGACCATTCAGGATGTCGCTCCTCAGTTCCCCCTCCGCCGTGTTTACTACCTCTACTTGTCTGTTATCCATCTCTATTGTTATGTAAATGAGGAATTGACCGGTTAATGGTATTTTTTGGTGAGTTGTCCTGTTTATACTAAGGACCCAGTGGCCTAATGGATAAGGTATCAGCCTCCGAAGCTGGGGATTGTGGGTTCGAGTCCCATCTGGGTCTAGTTTTAATCAGTTTCTAAATAGTTGACGATGACTATCTAAAACGTACTCAACCAAAGGGATACAGATTCAACTCTTTAATTACGAACATTGACATCGCAGTGGTACCCGTAATGATTTATCTGTTTTTTTTACATAGAAAAAACGGTATCATTAAAATGGTCATTATAATCTGCATTCTTATAAAATACGTAAATAAAACACAAGAGATTAATTATAAATGTACATTTGTCATTTAAATATAGAAAACTGGGACACAGAGTGAAACTATTTTATTATTTGCCAACAAAACATATGTTTAAGGATTTATTCACGAACAGCAAGTCACATGTTGAAGCTCTTAACTAGGAAGTGCTATAATAAACATTATCATTGCTTCAAAACTATTCCATAGCTGAAATAGCTATAGTAACTTCACAACAAATTTAGTTAATGCAATTATGTTAAGATTTCCGTTTCCTCTTTTCCGATTAGTGTCTGGAACAGAGATCTCTTGTTTGGGGAACATGTCATTTTAGGATGTTTAAGCATCCTTTATCCAAATGTCCTAGCCCCTAAATGCTGTATCGGTATTTACCTTGGGTGGCTTTGGATTAAAATCTTTGTATTAAAAGCAATGATTAAATCGCAAATGTCTAGTGTTAGCGTCGCTGGCAGTATTGAACGTAGGTTAGCAATTTTCTTCCCAACATATGTTGCTGAGTATATTAAATACATATTATATTAAACATACAACTTTAAATAATCTTTTTATTAGTAGCTTTGTTCTTATTCTCTAGCAATGTCGAGCAAAGATTTGTTCTTATCACCGACTGATGATGCATATATTATGATGATTTATTTATACATACACAGGCCCATCTCTGGAGCGACTCAACCTATGACGTAAGCTCCAGTTTGACTAGGCCTCCTTCACTTTGTCGTCGTATGAACCTTGACCTTTGTAGGCGCCCACGTATCCACTGGTGTCTGGAAGCTCCTCCCTCCCGGCCTTGCCCTTGCCTTTTCCGGACTCGTCAAAGCGCTCCTTGTGGGAGCCCGTGTACTTCGTAGCGTCCGTCAGTCTGTCCACCGCTGCGGCCTTCGCCACTTTCTGAGGAGTGGAGCACAGATAGGCACTCGGATCACAAGGCTGTAAATTGCCTGATTGCGATCTGAAATTTGATGCTGTAGAATGGTGTATTGGAACAAAACAACATTAGTTTGGGGTGTGGTGATAGAAATGAAGCCCCTGAATCATGCATGGTATTTGCATATATATTAATATATGTGTATGTGTGTGCGTGTGCGTGTGTTTATTTGTGATAGAATAGTCAGTCCCCCTGGCTGGTTCAGAATACAGAAAATCATGGAAAAGCATGGACTGGATAGAATGAAAGTGGTCCAACCCATGAACTCGTTTCAATAAGCTCAAGAAGGTCTTAATGTAAAAATAGGTATTTTTGTAATAAATCCCAGACTTGAAATTCCTTGAAAATCATCAGAATACACTCCTCTTTAACAGACTTGAGTTTGAGATCATGTCACTGAACGGGTGGGTGTAACATTACAACTGCAGAAAATACTGAAGTATCCCCAAAGTACTGACAATCAAATTCTCAAAGTGCTCGGTCATGACGTTCACGTGCTCTGTTAAATCTCCCAAATAATACTTAACCAGCTGCTGGATTCAGAAACTGCCTTTTTCTGGGAAGCCATTACCATTAGCCAAAATTAGAACAGAGATTCATGAAATTATCTGGTTCTAGACAAAGTCAGGCCATTCCACAGATGAAGAGCTTAGACACTTAAGACTTCTCCCTTCTCCATAAGACTTGGTCTTTGACCAAAAGTCCTGTAGCAGAGAACCTGAGGAACCTGGTGGGTGCAGATCGTAGGTCAGAAGTAGGCCTATATGAATAAAAAAATGCACTTATTCAGAATCATAATCCATCCACCTTCCTGGCTAGCCAAAAACCTTAGCTGCCTGTTCCTGAATTAATTTCACCATAAAAGTAAAAATCTGCAATCAGCAATGCTGCTCACCCAACTTTGTTTGGATAAGATTGTGTGGGAACCATGAGACTCAATCAAAACACAAACTGGGGCGAGCGAAAATGGCTGATGTCAGCTTTAAGAGAGACCAACTAACCAAAGAGAGAAACAGACTATAAGAGCCCTTGAAAAACCCATAGCACAGCCTGCACCGGCTACTGGAAGAAGCCCATCATTGTCCTGTGTTTTTCCCGCTTCTACTCACGGTGACGCCCACGTTGGCGGGCCCCTTGCCAGCGATGAGGCCGTAGAGCAGCGGCAGCGCCTCCTGCTGGTCCTTGCCTCGGAAGCGCTTGGGCGCCAGCTCCACCAGCGCCTGGTTGAACTGCTCAAAGGTGATTACGCGCGCTGTTTTCGCCCTGCAGACACACACAACACACAACATACGTAATAAGTACACAAGGATACATAGGTGGATCTCGGTCAACCATAAGGTACGCAAATGTTATGGTACAAAATACCAGCATGGGCACAGAGACCCGGAGCGTACCAATGGGGGCTGTTTGAGGCACTGGTATCGATTGACCTTACTGAAGACGATGGAATGACCCTTACTTGACCTTGGTGAAGATGATGTCAACGTCCGTTGCCGTGACGTTCTTGCCATCGATGACTCGGCAGTCCTTGCAGAGTTTGGCGAAGTTCTTCCCATTCATCTCCTTCCCGGTAGCCTTGGTGTCTCCGTGCACCGCAAACTTCCTGAAGGACACTTCGGCCTCCGCAACTGACGCTGAGCTCTCTGCCATGCTGCTCACACAGACACAAAGACGCACGCACGCACGCACACACACACACACACACACACACACACACACACACACACACACACACACACACACACACACACACACACACACACACACACACATACATACAATCTTGAAGTAATTTTCTCAGCATGTGGTCTGGACCTACTAAAAGTTCTCTCCATCTTTTACAGACCCCTCTTCTACACTCTCAAACCGTGTACTGTACTCTCAAACCCTTCTACTGTCAAACCCTTCCCCTGTCAAACCCATATTTTATCTGTGACTGTCCCCTGATCCTGTCCTTCCGAGCCAATAGTCGTGAGGCTGTCCTTCAAGACTTTACTGTACGGTGCAGCTAGATTGAGATTTAGGGACCACGCAAGTGTCTTTATTTGGTTGTTAGGCTCCCTGGTGGTCAAGCCCCTGAAGTCCTCAGTCTAACCTGTCGGCATCCTTAGGCAACATGATCTAACCCATACCTGCTCGTTATATTGATGAGTTAACCAAGGTGTCTTCAGATAAAAGCCTGCTAAATATCTGAATAAGAGATCCATTAAGTCATGGTGCAGCCGGTCAAGTGAGTGTGGTGACATACCTGGTAGGATCCTGGGTTCTGTGGCAGGCTACGCTCTGAGGGTGGAGCCCTGGTCTGTTGTTCTCCTCTTCCTCCTTCTCCTCTACCTCAGGGTCCTCTTCACCTGTCGCCTGCAGTGTCAAACAATGGCTAAAGAGAGATGGAGAGAAACGGATTGGAGGGCAGAGGAGGTAGAAAGAGGGAAAGGCAGGCAGGGGTGACTATAGGGAGAAGGCGGAGGGAGCGTGTACAGGCCAGTACAAACCATGACATCATCTCTGCGGTGGGTGTAATCACTTTAACTTCCTCTCCCCCTCCCTCTCTCCTCTTGTTTACTCTCATCTCTCACTCTCCTCCCCCTCCATCGGTCCTCTCTTTGGTTTCCTCATCTCTCCTCTCTGCCTCCCTTTCGTCTCCTCCATTTCTCCCCCTCCCACACTCATCGCAGTCCCTCTCCTCTCCTCTCTGCTCCCTCCTCTTTCCTCCCTTCTATCTGGATGTCCTCAGACCTTGGATCGTAGCTGCATCCACCACACCCAATTTTCTCCATTTCTCCCCCTCTCTCCCATGTGACAATGGACGCCTTGTTTACAGTGATGAGAGCAGCCAATGGGCAGAGGGTTTGCCTCTGATGTAACTATTTTGACCTACAGCCAATGCAACAAATAAATACGAACCTTGTGTTCTGACTCTCGTAGCTCCGCTGCTTTCTTTAGAAACCGGGGAACTTAGCACTTCGTTTGTAGTGGCTCCAATTGGTTATGCCTTGACTAGTTCAATGCTTTAAATGAATGGGGTATACTAGCCTATATACATACAGTACATACACTATATGATCGCAGGACACGTAATTTATGACTGCATGTTTCCATGGTCGTTCTGTGAATGAATCGCATACCAAAGGTTTGTATGGTGGACTGACCGGGCAGAGTACCCCCTCTAGTGGCTGATTTGTTTAACTTTTCCTGAATGACCTGCTGCTCAGAGCCGACTAATGTAGCAGTAGGTACATTCACTTAACTTTCCGTCCGGCTGTTTTATATATAAAACACTAAACCCTCCCCTTTATCAACCAAATGGCAATTAGGACCCCTAAAACTCAACCCATAGCAAAGCCTCACCTCAACCCTAGAGCTAAACCCCCCTACTAAAACCCAACCCACTGCTTACCCTAAACCCTTACCATAGACAAACCCTCAAACACCCAAAATAAGAACTAATTCTAACACTAGAACAGAGAACTAAACCCTGACGCCCAACACATTGGACTGACATATCCTAACCTCAACAAAAATCAAACCCAACAGATAAGAACCCCAAATCCAGACCCCAAACCCTGTAACCCCAACAATTAGTAACCTTTGACCCTAGAACCGAAAACAAAACCCTCATAAACGCTGACCCTAAAACCTAACCCAAATAGGATCCCCTAACCTAAAGCCAACTCTAAGAACCAGAAACCAAACCCTGAAACAATAGTTTTTTTGAAATAGTTGAAAATTTGCTTTACGTCTCTCCCTGTCAAGAGCAGAATGTTCACACAGGTGTAGAAAGGTCATTTTTATTTGCAATGAAAATCAATGTAAGGACAGGGATTTATTTACAACATGATTTTGAAGCAGAATAAGCAGCATTGTTATTATATTTACACAGGGAACACAACGTGGCAGAAGGCATTACATCATACATCCACCAGGTTGCGCTGTGGGCCTGGACTCCCTGTGGACTATGGAGACACTGCCCAGCAACTGTCTTAGATAAGGTTAGATAAGGCCAGTCATCGTGACTATTCTCTCTCTCACTCTTTCTCCACGGAAACACACACGGCCTCACCTGGTCCCGATTAATCACGATGCAACCAGTTTAATGTTCATGTCCTAATTTGGGCAAAGGGGTGAACCGTTAACATTTTGGCATGTGTTGACCATGGTTGGGAAATCCGCTGCTAGTACACAGGCCATTAAAGAGGACGATATTAATATTCCATAAGGTTTAGTGTGGTTGTGGGCCTGTACTGCGCATTTCACAAAACGTATAAAAAATAGATTCATATATTTAAGGCAGCGTCGACTCCCAGGCTTCTGTCCTGACCCGACAATCTTTTTTTGAAGTGAAAAAAAGGGTCAGAATTTCAGTCTTGTATCCGACGTCCAGATAAATCTTAAAAGCAAACTGTGCAAAAACAGTTATTGATCGCAAATGGAGTTGCCGATCAGAGGGGAAAGGCCCTAATCATTCAACATCATGTAGTTTATCATAGGTCTATCTTACAGTTTGGTTATGTTCCTCAGTGCCTCCCACTCCCCTACGGAATACCCCCCCCCACACACCCCCATAGTAAGTACCTTCTTAGCCATACCAGTAACAGAAATGTGTTGACGTTGAACAACCACCCGTCCAGACACACAGTAAAAAAACGACTTGAAAGTGACTTGGTAAAAAATGGTTAAAAGCGCAGGTGGGAGCAGCTTTAGGATACCACGAGGTCCGCCTCCGCCGACCCCTCCGTCTCTAGGAGAAAGGGAGGCAGGGGAAGATTCTCTCAAACGTTCCTCTTATTTTTCCCCGTCTGCTCATTCGCTCATCCACCTGCGATGGCTCCACTGGTGAAGGGGATTCTGGGATGGGCGGGTGGGGTGACGGCAGCAGGACCTCACAGGGCGAAGATGAGGATGAGCACCACCAGCATGATGGCCACCAACACCCCGATGGCACACCACTGTCTCCGGCCTGCAGGGGGAGGCAGAACCAAGAATTTTCTCAGCAAATTGCTCAGCTGAAAATAATGAAAATAATAAAAAATGTGTGTATGCATGCTTATTTATGTGTGTGCGTGCATGCTTGTGTACTTATGTGTGTGTTTGTACGCATGCTTACTGCTGGTCATGTGGGAGACCTTCTCCAGCTTCTTCAGGACGCTATCCATGCGTGAGGACGTCTGGTCCATCTCGTCTCCAAAATCTCCCAGCATGCTGAGGGGCACGACAGACAGAGTCAGACGCAACAGACAGTCAACCTACACATAACAGCGACCTGCTGGTCTGTAGACCTGTTCTGTGGGAATGATACTTTTGCGTAGCTACGCAATGGATCTCTATGTCCCTCAACGGCGTAGGCATCAGAGGGAACGCGCTGTATAACTGTACCGTCACCGTAGCAACGGCATGCGTGTAGATTGGGAACAAAGCCAGACAGCCTTTGGACGGACATCCTACACTTATGAACTGCCATAACAAAAACAAACCCTTACAGTTTGACTGCTGCCAGCTGTTGAAACTGAACAGGGATGTACGCAAACCGTGGTGCATGCTGGGATGGATAGTGAATGTCCGATAACACAGCGGCGCAGCCCTTTTAGAGCACGTGAGCCCACGGTTTCAGATGGAATTCGTAACGGTGGCCGTTTCATCCCCATGGTTACGACCCATGCCAAAAATTATGATACTTTTTTAGTACCGTCGTTGTGTAACTGTCGATGAGAAATATATTAAGCAATGTTGTATAATGAAATCCGCCACACGCAATAGCGTTATACTATAGGTGTTCGGGTAGGCCTTACCTTCGGACCCGGGTATTAAATAAATCGCTCCTCAGAGGGAGCTTCACTATCCACACACACCGTGGCGTCATACAATAAATGTCCGAAAAGCCCAGCTTTCTCGCAGACATTGCAGTTCACCGCTGCCCAGACAGAGCTCCATACGTCCACACAAACCTCGGTCGTGACCCCAGACTACCTCGGAAAAGGTAGTCTGACGCCATGAACAGAACGCCACCTGCTTTCAGCAGACTGGAACGTTCACGGGGGGTTGGGTAGAAAGGCAAAGAAAACTGAGGATTTTACTCCTTTTTTCTCTAAATTGGGGACTTATTTCTCTAACCGTCATGGCATTGATTGGTTGGTATGTTTACTATGTTTATGATCAAATAAGACTAATTACTGTGTAAAACCAACCTTGCTACCCTAGATTGTTTTATTTGTGCTTATTTTATTCTTTTTATTTTGCGCAGGGCAGCTATGACGAAACAAGTTGGATAATGTTTGGGTTATTGTTCTTTGTGTGTGCGAAACAAGTATTACGTTGGAATTTCTAAAATGTTTTCTGGGAAGGGAGATGAGTCACCCTGTGTGTGTGTGTGTGTGTTTCTGTGTGTATTCCTCTGCGCGTGTGTCTGTGTAACCAATAGCTCCCGGCCAAATGATGAGGCCTCCTCTGCCAGACAGGCTGAGAGACGGCCAATCTGGTGGACTTCCCGTTCTATTCTGAGCAGCGTCTCTCCCTGGAAGAGGACTGAAATACAAAACACTGGCACATGGGCTCTCCATCTGCAGCAAGGCCTGGAGCTGTGCGAGTTGTTTGTGTGTGAGAGAGAGAGAGAATGAATTATTCTGCGCCTGTGTCTGTGTGTTTAGTATGGTGTGCATGTTCTTTGTCTGTATTCTTTGGTGTGTGTGTGTGTGTGTGTGTGTGTGTGTGTGTGTGTGTGTGTGTGTGTGTGTGTGTGTGTGTGTGTGTGTGTGTGTGTGTGTGTGTGTGTGTGTGTGTGTGTGTGTGTGTGTGTGTGTGTGTGTGTGTTTCTTCTGTATGGATGCTACTGTGTGCATATATTGCTCTATGTGTATGCATGTGTGTAGTACCGTGTACTCACACAGCCTGTTCGTCAAGCTCGTCCCCGATACGTCCCGACATGTCTTTAAGAACCCTGATGCTCCCCGACACCAGCTCCAGCTGCTCATCCTGCTCCTGCACTATCAGCTACACACTCACACACACACACACACACACACACACACACACACACACACGTTAAAATCGAAATTGCAATCAAAATGCGATTAATCGCCCAGCCCTCGCTGAGATAACCCCCATTACGAGTCTCGGTGTGGAAACATCAGAGACGAGGGTCCGACGTGTTATGCGCCATGACACCAACGGCAGAACGGTTATCCAAATAACAAAGAAGTGTACAACCCTTGCGTTACATTCCTGGAGCTCTATATCTTAATAATATCATATAATACACATCATATAATACATATTTTCACGGCCAAAAGCTGTGTGCGCCTCCAGACGATTATTCACAAACGACTGCGTCAGGTTCTCCCGACGACTCTCGTTCTCCCACTTCCACATCAATGCAGTAGAAGTAGGTTGACCCGAGCGCTGCGGGCTGCCGGGCGGCGGTGCTTAGCGGCGGTGGTGCTTAGCGGTGGCGGTGCTTAGCGGCGGCGGTGCTTAGCGGCGGCGGTGCTTAGCGGCGGCGGTGCTTAGCGGCGGCGGTGCTTAGCGGCGGCGGTGCTTAGCGGCGGCGGTGCTTAGCGGCGGCGGTGCTTAGCGGCGGCGGTGCTTAGCGGCGGTGGTGGTGCCTCGCGGTGGTGGTGCCTCGCGGCGGTGGTGCCTCGCGGCGGTGGTGCTTAGCGGCGGTGGTGCTTAGCGGCGGTGGTGCTTAGCGGCGGTGGTGCTTAGCGGCGGTGGTGCCTCGCGGCGGTGGTGCTTAGCGGCGGCGGTGCTTAGCGGCGGTGGTGCTTAGCGGCGGTGGTGCTTAGCGGCGGTGGTGCCTCGCGGCGGTGGTGCTTAGCGGCGGTGGTGCCTCGCGGCGGTGGTGCTTAGCGGCGGTGGTGCCTCGCGGCGGTGGTGCTTAGCGGCGGTGGTGGTGCCTCGCGGCGGTGGTGCCTCGCGGCGGTGGTGCTTAGCGGCGGTGGTGCTTAGCGGCGGTGGTGCTTAGCGGCGGCGGTGCTTAGCGGCGGCGGTGCTTAGCGGCGGCGGTGCTTAGCGGCGGCGGTGCTTAGCGGCGGCGGTGCCTCGCGGCGGTGGTGCCTCGCGGCGGTGGTGCTTAGCGGCGGCGGTGGTGCTTAGCGGCGGTGGTGGTGCCTCGCGGCAGCGGGCGGCGAGCACCGGGGCCCAACGCTGGCTGGGGCTCTTTGACGTCTCTGGACATACCAGAGACGTCAAAGAGCAGCAGAACGGTGACCCAAAGAAGTGCACAACACTTGCGTTAGTGTGTGTTATCACACACACACACACACACATACATGGGTGGCGCTCGCACGCTCGTAGCTCATCGGCCAAATTCTCTGGGCTGGCAAGGCAGAGAAAGGGGAGGTGGCATCTCCCCTTAAGACGACGTACGGGGGAAATCCAAAACGGCGCGCCTGAGCTTCGTTTTTTCAAAGGCGGAGCAGAATGCCTGGTGCTCGTTTTACAACCAACGAAATTTCTAGCTACTGGGGGAGCATAGGTCGGCTAGGGGAACTCATTAATGTTAGAAAACCACAGAAAATGAAAATTTTCATGCCATGGGATCTTTAACATAAAATCAAAGCAATACTTCACAGAATAAACAAACATATTAGATAAATACATTTTATGTTGGAGATCTCCAGAGACCCCAAGGTTGAGGAGCCCAGTACCCTTTTGTCATATTGACATTGCCTGAGATTGTCTGCCCCAGGACATCTGCGGAGGTGTAGTTATCAGATAGCAGCGAAAGGCCAGAGGGAGGTGGTGTCTACCTGCTGCTGCTCCTGCTGCTCTGTGATGTATCTGGAGTTAGCGGACACCAGGTGAGCCTCCAGACCTGTGGAGCGCTCTGAACCTGACGGAACCTTGACACACACACACACACACACACACACACACACACACACACACACTTAGAGGATGTGCAGGTAGAATTCCACATGTATGTGATGCACTTACTCAGAAGTCGTAGGACATGAACTAATAATGTGAGTGTTTGTAGAAATGGACTCCCATTGCACTACATGTTTGAGAAAGTGTAATCTAGGACACAACAGCAGACATTGTGTGGTCAATTAGACCATTGTTTTTGTGACAACAGAAAACACATCAAAAGCAAAGTGTGTTGACGGTGAGATTTAATTGTGGAAACCCTACAAGGAAAGTTGCATTGAGAGTGTCGAGCAGATTCTGATCGCGTGCACCGATTCAATATCTTCAATTTTGTGTTATGAAACATAAGGCTGTATGCTTTGGAATGCGCCTGCTGTCATGGTCTTATGAGGTCGTGTGCACAAACCTGTCGGCTCTTCTTCTCTGCCTGGGCCACAGCTGTAGGGCTGGACAGCTGCTCCTTCATCTCCTGCACACACACACACACACACACACACACACACACACACACACACACACACACACACACACACACACACACACACACACACACACACACACACACACACACACACACACACACACACACACACACACACACACAGTTAAGGCCTTGGGTGGGGCGGTTGCAACAAAACCAGTATTTGGATCATTATTAACCAGGTTGCCACTTGCCAGGACTTCATGCTCTGGCAACATGGATTGTATCTCTGGAAAGTTAAGACACAGTTTGCTAGAAAACTATTTATCTATTTACCGGACGCCTTTATTTTAAGCCACTTAAAGTAAATTCAGATATATTATCATTAAGGAGCAGGTAGTAGTCAAGGGGAATCCTGCTCAAGGATGCTTAGAAAGTTAGGCATTGGATTTTGGGGATTGAACGCAGTACCTTTCGGCTTGGAGTCATTACACTATCCTGGCCCTAGAACTACAACAATATGACAGTTATCAGACCATCAACTGAACAATAATTGGCTGTAGAAGCAGCCTGCAGCAGAACTGGTTTTGGTTGCATGTTTTCCAAAGGATGACTCACTTCACAACTACTTCCCTGGTAGTTACAAAACAAGAAAACACAGAGAAGGCACAGCAGGCTGATAGGCGTGTTATCTAACCATGGAAAATAACTAAATCACTGGCGATGAGCTACCAAGGGGCAAAAGGCTAAAAGAAAATAAACACATTCATAATGAATATTTCACCTGACTATATCTATTGATTTGATGAAAAAACTTTTTTCCCAAATAGGGAGTCGAAGGTATGTCAGGGAGATAGAATGGAACGAATTGAAGTGAGGGAAAAGCCAGATCGCCGAAAAACTTGATTCTTGATTCTTATTTTATTACTCATTTTACATCATTAGAGTTGCTCAACGATATTGTCGTTATCTAACTTGTCATGTCATGTGACCTAAACAGGAAGTGAGGTCAGATCCTTTATCCGAGTACAAAGTACAAGTATTAGCTCAGATAATCCAATAATCATCCCAGATAACTATGAGATCATCGCACTCGATACTGAGATAACCAGAAGCAATATAATTCCATATTCATTGAAGGGAAAGTGTAAAAGTCCTGGGGATATAACAGAGAAACAAATGATTGTGTGCAGCATTGACGACAAGTGTCAACAATGACTTAGCGAGAGGGGGCTTTCCCCGGGGCTCTGAATAGACCCAAGCAGCATAACCGGTCTCAAGGTGTACCTGTACAGAGAGCCTGGTCTGTTCCACGAAGGCCCGCCTCTCCTGCAGCTCATTCTCCCCCAGGCGGAACTTTCCCGGATTGGACTCGACGATGCCTGGAGCCCCGGAAGTCAAGGAAACACACACATACGTATACACACAGGTACACCCACAAGCACATGTACACACACAGGTACACACACACACACACACACACACACACGTCTGGGCTACATAGTGATTAAACTATTGTTACTTCTTTCTTTTACCCATCTATTTTATTTATTTGGAGCTGGTCGTGTGTTTGTATGCGTGTGTGTGTGAGAGAATGTATTATTCTGCACCTGTGTCTGTGTTTAGTATGGTATGCGTGTTCATTTTATTGTGTGAAGCACTTTGAGTCTGCCTCGTGTTTGAAAAGTGCTACATAAATAAAGTTGCCTTGCCTAATACACTACGTGATGGGCCACAAAGTCACCCAATGTAAACATAGAGGTGCAAAACAAACTTGGCTTTTATACTACTTCCCGGTTACGGAGCAGGTTTCGGTTGGCATGTCACCGTCTTTGAGTGGATTTGAAAACCAAGACAACCAATGGGGATAAATAAAGTACTAACCCTCTTCGGGAAGTCAACATGTATGCATTTATTATTATGATGTAATATGTCAAGTCAGGTGACAGTAAACATGTGTAATTATGTTGTTGAGAAATATGGAACCAGGAACAATTGAGTCAGAGGGAGGGGACTAAAGCAGTCCTATTGTCCCCGCCCCCTCCTGACTTCACCCCCTCTTTTCCTCGCCCCCACCTAACTCAATAGTTGCCAGGAAAGACTCTCACTGTTTAACACGGTTTACCCTCACGGTTATATTCCTGGGTCAACCTGTCGGTCTACTTGATAGGAAGTCTGACTATTCCAACTCTAGATTTTTGTTTCACTTTCTTTGCTTCAAATAGTGGTCACCCAATCATTTCGCTGAAGGCGAGAATCTATGAGTGCACAACTCGGCCAGAGACAATCTGTACGCCAGCCAACGACCCATCTCCCAATGTTTAAAGCTCTTATGCTGTTCTGAATGTTGTCATTCACTGAGCCACATCAACCCACCCTGTTCTGTCAGTCCTGATGGACACTGAGGGAATGAGAATCTGTAAAGGATATTGATGGTCTCGCTGAGGTCTTCCAGGTCCCAGTCGATGGCCCGCAGACAGTTCCTCAGCTCATTGGTGCTCCAGTCCAGCTCATCCCGGCTCACCTGACACCCATCAACCAATCAATAACAAGGCCGCCATTCAATAGCTTAGCTTAGCACACTGGGAATGTAGGGGATGGACACATCTAGATAGTTGTATTTTGATTCATAAATGTTGTTTTCTACTACTGCCACTACTACTACTAAGGCTGTGTATTATGGAAAAAAGCTTCTATCACGATATGGGTCGACATAAAATAACATTGTTTCAAGTCTCAGAAATGTCCAATATTACAGAAAATAAACAGTAAAGATAAAAAGTAAACCACACTGTTTCAGAAATCTCCATTACGGCAGCCAGTAAACCAATAAGTACAATATTAACATAAAACATCAAAAACAAATATAGAAACACTCGGGTCGTCAGCCGGTCTGACAGAGTGTATGTTGACCCACTGTTTCAGCTGGAATTCGAACACTATATTCTGAAGTGTTTCGGGCTGAGCGTTCTAGGAAGGCGGTTGGCATGTTACGACCCATAACTTTGTGTTGTGTATGAGTTGTGTAATATAAACATTAGAATGAGCGATGTGGTATATGAAAGGCGTCACACTACGTGGGATTTTACTGAGCTAAAATAACAGTAGTAAGGATTGAGGGAAATATCTATTGATAGCCATTGTTCTCTCGTCCCCCGATTCATATCGTCATATTGCACAGCTCTTACTATTACTTCAACTACTACAAGTATAAAACTACTATTAAGAGTATGGTTAATCAATTGAGTCTATGCTTTTATTCAAACTTAAATAACTTCCAAGTTATTCAATAAACTCAATAAAAAAAGGTAGGGGTAAGGGCCGGTGGTATGGCAGGATGCCTGCAGGCAGGGGTTATGGTGTGTTCCTGAATCCTCGGACGCCAGCCTTCCGAGTTGCACTTTTGACGTAATTTCCGCTCAAGGAGCATTTATAGCATTCCCGTTCAACTTTGAGATTGTGTCATAAAATTGGCTAGTCGTTGTTTATTGTTAGCTACTAGGGCTGCAACTAACGATTATTTTAATAATCGATTAATCGGTCGATTATTTTTTTCGATTAAACGATGAATCGGATAAAAAAATCAAACATTTGTAATTGCCGCATCTTTATTCAAAAACTGAACATTACTTCAAATTCACATTGCAGACTGAAGTGTAAAAACACCAGGTTATTGCTCCAGCGTCCCGGAACTATTAAAAGTAATATTAATTGAAAAAATAATAAAAAAACATAACTGGGATAACACAAAAAAAACATACAATGTATGATATACATTTATATATATACAGTATATAAGGGATGACCATGGTTAACCGATAAGATCTTTAACCAGTAAATACTAACGGTTAAAAATAAATTAAATCATCTTAATTTCTCTCAGATGACAGGTTTTTAATTTTTATTGATATTGATACCATTTTCGAGCGGTATCAAGTCTTTATTGATACCACTATTGATACTTTTCTATTATTTTGTTGAAATAGAACTTGTATTATTGCTTTAATTGCTGATAAGATGATCATAGCTCAAGATAGGACGTTAAACAGGTCATAATTCCATTTTTACTATCTATATTATATTGCTGGGAAGTTTTCGCCAAAATCTCAAAATTATTTTTTTTTGTGTTGCATTTGAACACATCAATCATATTACTGAGCCGACCTGAACACATCACATTTTACACTGTTTGCTACTTTTTTAGCTAACTAGCTCTATATCCTGCCGATTTTAACATGAATTTATAAACTGGATTACTATTTTTAACTGACGGGACTTTCTACACCGTCCGGTTGTGTGATTACTACCGCTGCTTTGAATGACTGTTGATGCACGCGGAGCCGAGTCCGAGCCCGTCTGCACACCGTCTGCAGCAGCAGTAGCTGACAGAGTCTTTGGTTGGATACTGAGTTGAAGGAGTTTCTAGCCCTATTAGCTACATTAGCCTCTATAGCAAACCAGCTCGAAAACAAACAACACAACTTTACATTGAACTGCACGCGTGCAATGCATAAATTAGTGACCGGAAAAAGCATTTCAAATCAACATTAAAATGACCAATGTGGTACAAATACAAAGAAAATAAATCTCTTCACGGGTGCAGCCATTTTGTAGAGAGTGTTATCACTGCTCTCGGTCTACTCTCAGAATTCAGAGAGATGAAGACAAAAAGGGGGCGTGCCTCCGAGAAATGCAGCAAGAAAGTTGGGAGATTTCCCGACTTCCGACTTGGAAGGCTGGTGTCCGAGGAATCAGGAACACACCATTATCATCTTGCTCTAGGTTTAGGGGGGCATCTTTCTCTAGGAGGCCTACAGGAAGGGGTTAGGTAGCATCTTGCTCTAGTATGCCTACAAGTGGATTGAGGACTTTGTGATTCAGACTAGGGCTGAACGATTAATCAAATTCAAATCGCGATGTAATAGAACGTGGGAGGTAAATCGCAAAGGCTGCGATTTAAAAAGAGAAAAAAGAAAACAAAAGTGATTTGTTACCGTTACTGACTTGAAATCAATAAGATTCATTCATTTTACAATTCAATAGTTAAATAAAGAAGTTTATAATATAAATGAATCTCAACACATCGGCCTGGCCTAAAGGAAAGAGCAGTTTTTTTGGTTGACTGCTGCCAATGTTGTGTTGGTGATACTAAAGAAAGATTTTTTCTTTTTTTTAGTGAATAATACACAACATAAGGAACTTAATCTATTATAAAAATCGCACATTAAATCGCAATCGCAATATTGGTCAAAATAATCGCCATTCGATTATTTCCCCAAATCGTTCAGCCCTAGTTCAGACCCAAAGCCTTCCAGCTTGGAGATTAACACATTCAATTATTAGACTATCTTGTGTTCTCTCTTTGGTTTCGTGAACTTACTATCTCGTGTGTGTGTGTGTGTGTGTGTGTGTGTGTGTGTGTGTGTGTGTGTGTGTGTGTGTGTGTGTGTGTGTGTGTGTGTGTGTGTGTGTGTGTGTGTGTGTGTGTGTGTGTGTGTGTGTGTTAGAGTTTAGATTCTCTGGCTGAGCCCGACCCCGACCCGACCCGTGGGCCGGGGCGGGCCGATATTTCCCACCACTATCCTCGGGCCGGGTCGGGCCGGGCCTTTGATCGACGATTATTATTATTTATTTGTTATCATCGGTTTATTGGCCTAATCTGAGGAGAAATGTATGCCATAAACAGAAATATTATAGGCCTTTATTACACGGGTCTTCTCAATGCCGCGGAACGCTCCGTTCACTAGCGTGGGTAGTAGTCCGGTGACTTGTCAACCCCAGCGTCTTCCGTTGCTAAGCGACGTCACCGTCTTTGCGGACAAATTATGTGGCTGCTGATCAACACTACCGGTAACGAATAAATTGTAAAAAGTTATTGTTTCGTTTTGGCAAGTAGCCGTGTAATAAGCGGGATAATGTGTAGAACGTCGCCGGTCATTATCGAAAATAAGCCCCTTCAGGGCGAATCAAGACACATTATCCCTTATAATTAGCAGGGTAGGCCTAGTAACAAATGTGTACAAAGTTACATATGTATTAAAAAAAATGTCGGGTTGACATCGGGCTCGGGCTCATATACAGTTAATGTGTCGGGTCGGGCCGGGCTCGGACAGAACGTGCACGGGCTCGGGCCGGGTCGGGCTTGATTTTCTGGCCCCGATCTAAGCTCTAGTGTGTGTGTGTGTGTGTGTGTGTGTGTGTGTGTGTGTGTGTGTGTGTGTGTGTGTGTGTGTGTGTGTGTGTGTGGAGGAATCAGGGTCTACCTGTGTGGACTCCTGCAACAGTTCCTCCCATCTGTCAAACAACCCCCGTGCACGGGACAGGGCCTTCTGCACCTCCCTGAGAGGAAGGAAGAACACAAACACACACACAGGGGGAAACTTAAGCATTGAATTATCCCAATATTAGGACACCTGCGGCTGTGGGCCTCTGTAATGGGTTCAAGCAGGGGGAGAAACGCCCCTGGTCGGACCACAACAAACCGTTCAAGGGCTACATTTCACAACCTGCCGCGACTTTACGCGGCACTGAGAGAACTGCTTCGGCGATAGTAAACAAAATCCCTTTAACCATCAGGGATAGAGAAACCCCTCAAAAAAGAGAGATCAGTGATATTCGCCAACGTGTCAACCGTCTCCCGTTATCAGCTATTGCATATCAACTACATTAAATACCTTGCCCTTGTACCTACCTCATGCAGCGTACCTACTTGCATTCCATGTTTAATGTTCAATCGGTGCAATAATTATTTAAGGAGCCTCTTCATAGATGTACCCGTCTTGCAAATGTTTCCATATTTTGTTGTTTTCTGGAATCTAAACAGCATTCTGAATCTGAAAAAGAATCTGAACCCGAATCTGCAATATGAATAACCACAACACCCAGTAGCACGGATGTAGCTAATGAGTTTAGCTGTAGCTTCGGAGTTAGCGTCCTACTTCAACCTCACAACACGTTAAAGACATCACGCCTCGGCAAAGTATCTCCCACTTGTTAGAGATACATCGCTAATTGATATGAGATCATACAGTCGGGTATGTTATTCGTATGAGAGATATAACTTACCCCTTCACTACGAAAAACGGATCCTCCAGCGACATGTTGATCCCTTCCACCCTGGAAGCCACGCATGCGCACTATTGGCACGGCGCATGACTACCGGCGACTGGACTGTGTGACTGTACATCTTTAATGTTCACTTTTATTTATATACATTTGTACACAATTTATCTCAAGTCTTTCTCTAATTTGGACATATTGGCCTTTTTTAGGCCTGATAATTGTATTTTTTTAATTGAATGGTATCTTAATATAGTTGTATGATATGTACGACATAATAATATATATTTGTGCCTTTGTATTACATTTATTAATTGGATTGCTTGTGCATCGTGTGCATAGTTAAGGGTTTTGTATTCCATGTAAATATTGAATGTGTAAGTCCTATTTTACAACGATATATGATAGTCGATTCCTGGGTTGTCTTGCCTCCTTTTGCCATGCTAAATTATTCATATTCTGGTTTGATATGGGTTCTTGAATAATGGTGGGAAATAATAATAATAATGTGCTTTTATAGTCACCCATGGACTCGCACGTTCACCACTGCGAACGATAACACACACACACACACACACACACACACACACACACACACACACACACACACACACACACACACACACACACACACACACACACACACACACACACACACACACACACACACACACACACACACACACACACACTCACACAAACAATGCAAGGCGACAAACATTGTTTGTTAAGGGGTAACTCTTTATATGTCATGTAGATTACAATAATCGTAATCTATCTTTACTCCTCGTGAGGTTTACGTTCGTATTCTGCATTAACATTTAATTTATAATGTTTTTAAATTGTATATACATCTGTATATTTGGTTGTGCCTTGAATAATCTTTTATATTCTTTATAAGTTCCTTTTTTCCCTTTTCTGTACCAATTCCTGACGCACCATGGTTTGTTATGCAGACCCGTCTGGGACGTCCTCCTCGAAAAATGTTTGTAAAAAGGGAAGGAACTTTAAAGTAGACACTGTGCAGGTGATTGGATGAACGTTCAGTCTATCACCTATCAATGTTATCACATAGTTGCTCATATGCTGCTGATTGGTCTGAACCACTGGTATGGTCCCAAGCACATAACTTGAATTCTGGGAAGAGGGATGCAGACATGATCGGAATCCCGTGTATCCGGCTGGCTATAAAAGTAGTGCATCTGTGACGTCCAAATGCTGCCTTCTCTGGGAAATGGAGATCTTATCACATAGCAGGACTACTACTTGGGCTTAGGTTCCGGTCAGCAGGGTATAGGAGGAGCTCGGTTGTGAACAGATGGAGCAGCTATTGTAATAATAATGAAAACATGTTTTCTTGTTTAAAATATCTTGATTTCTGTTCCTTCAATGCACACCATGTTCTCGTCATTTGGCGATTTAAAACCTCAGTAAAAAAGAGTGTATGGGAATCAAGCAAGGTTTTACTAATGTAACATGTTAACAAGATAAATCAAAGACAGACATTTTGTTCCATGTGAATCAGACCCATTCCTCTCTCGCTCTCCCTCTCCTCCTCTCTCTCTCTCCCTCCGCCTTTCTCTCTCTGTCAGTCTCTATGTTTGAATAATATATTCAAATATAATCCTGTGCAGTAGTGCAATAGTTATAACTTTTATAACTCTCTCTCTCCCCCTCTCCCTCTATCTCCCTCTCTCCCTCACATTCTACTACTTTGTTTTCCTTTTCTCTGCTCCTTCCTATCCATTCCCCACCTCCCTTTCTTCCTGCCTGCCTCGTCCTCTCCCTCCCTTCCCCTCCCTCCTTCCTGCCCCTCCTCTCTCCTTCCTGTCCCCCCATCCTCTCCCCTCCCTGCCGGTCTCTCTCCCCCCTCCTCCCTTCCTGCCTCTGTTCAACTTCCTCCCTTCCAGCCGTCGCGCCGTGTGAAAACTCGCAGACCGTATATTGTAACGTCAGCCCTAATCCCAGCCGCATACCACTCCAACGTCCTTCTGCAAGCACAAACCCACACGGACACACACTCAAGCTCACGCACAATGACATAAACTAGTGGAAAATAGGCTCCGCATGATAGATGAATTGCTTCAGTAAACAAAGTGACAAAACCAGAGGTTTTCAACTTCTACGAAAACCGAGCACAGAGGCTCTCATGCAAATATGAAAATGGAGTCAAAGTTGTGGCAAAAATGATACAATTACAATTGCAATTATTTCCATTGACCCTGTGGAATCTAAAGGCGGGAGCAAATTATTTGTTTAATGAGTTAAATATCTTGGGTTAGCCTGTAGCCTACAGTCAATTTGTTAAGCCCATTTGGATATAACTAATGCAAAAGCAAAGGAAATTGGGTCATCCAAGCAAAAGACCAGAGAAAAATATGTCTACGGATTCAACAATACAACGCGATGTAACACACATGCGTGTTTAAAAAACCTGAGTAATAGATGTTTTGTTACTATAAATAAACGAGAATGGGCCACTCTCTTATCGCTTTTGAAACTGGCAGCTGCTTAGCGTTTGACCTCAGCAGCCATGCCGCTGCCTAGCAACGCCCTGGACCGGTTACAGCACCAAATATGGTGTTGCGATGACGAAACTCCCCTTCGACAGGCGGGGAGAGGAAGCGATCTGTGGCTGCGCGTCCGCGTCATCGTTTTTTCCACTGAGCGCGCTCCCAAGAGACACTTCTGCCGGAAAACCCATATTTGGATACACCTAGTGACGTAGGGCACGTGTGAATTTCTCAGTGTGTGTGTGTGTGTGTGTGTGTGTGTGTGTGTGTGTGTGTGTGTGTGTGTGTGTGTGTGTGTGTGTGTGTGTGTGTGTGTGTGTGTGTGTGTGTGTGTGTGTGTGTGTGTGTGTGTGTGTGTGTGTGTGTGTTTGTGTGGGTGAGAAAGTGTATTAAAGAAAAAGTGCGGGCATTTATACTTCCACGTTTCTGAGAACTAGGGTTGCTGATAAAATAGAGAAAATAGTCGTAACCTATTCCATTTAAAATTCCCGTTAACAATTCAGCCTATGGTCAACTATGGTTATAGTCTATTTATAGATAATGTCTATAAAGCCATAAACACATCTAAAAATAGCTGTAAACATTGATAATACCACAAAGGATAGCGAAATTTATAGCGCACATCACACACACGCACACACACACACGCACGCACGCACACGCACGCACGCACGCGCGCACACACACACACACACACACACACACACACACACACACACACACACACACACACACACACACACACACACACACACACATATCAATGTGTGTAAGCTGCTTAACAAATGCATCTAGCCTATACATCTGCCTATAGGTAAATATGATATGTTTTTATTTAAGTAAATATGTATTAATGTCTGGTGTAGATCAACCATGAGTTACGAAGGAGGGGGGGGGGGGGGGGCTAAATATGAAAAATGTGTGCGCGCTACCCGCAGCGACATCAGGTGTGGGCGGGGCCACTATGTCACTCGGTAAAGAATGAAGTCCGCCTTACGTCAGAGCGGAGATAAAACACCGCCCGGCTGCCTACAAGGGTCCAGAACGGTGTTTACGACAGCTGGTGACAGAAGCTAGACCAGACCTTTATGACAGTGTCTGAAAAATAGTTCACAAGGTCTTCGACAGTATCAAGACATTACTTAAACTTACTCTCAGCTCCAGAACATTTTTCACAAGTTTTTTCTTCCAAAGGGACTAGTACGCAATCACCCAAAGATGAACGCGAGCGCAATGGACGTGAACACAGAAGCCAAGCGGATCCTCGCCGTGTCTATAAGCAAGTTGTACGCCTCTCGGAGCCAGAGGGGTGGCCTGAGACTCCACCGGAGCCTCCTGCTCTCCCTGGTCATGCGCTCCGCCAGGGACATCTATCACTCCGCCTACGCCCAGGCGGCGGCGGAAGAGGCTGCCGCGGCGATGGACGCCGAAAAAGAACTCGAGAAAGTATCCGAGCCGCTGGTCAATTCACCAGAGCCCGAGAAAGTTGAGCTCGAATGCCGGGAGCGAGAAGAAGATAAAGAAGTAGAAGAAGAAGACATGGAAGATGTTTTTGAGAGCGAGACGGACAGTGAGGACAAAGAGAATATGAACCCGTCCAGGCACTCGAGGAAGCGGCGCGGAAACACGTCCGCGGCGCCTGACTTCCTCCCCAGCAAGAGAGCGAGGCTGGAGCCCGGGGAGGAGAGGCACGCCGTGCTGCTGGGAGCCGTAGTGCCGCTGGGAGCCGTGGGCCTTGGAAGCTGCCGAGTCGGAGAGAGCCTCAATGCATTCTCGATCAACCGAGTAGCGATGCCTGCGTGTTGAACCATCGGACGTCCCAGAGACCCTTCAGAAAAAAGGACTCAGTGAACCCCCACCCATCCCCCTGCCGTCCACCGGACGGGGGGCTCTGATCCCTGGTGTGACCGGGACGAGGCCGACGGGGCTGACCGAAATCGGCCACCCCGGGACAATAGGATTACCGAGCAGTCGGAGACCTCTCCAGTTGTCGACCCAAGAGTTTGGCATAGGAGCAGAGCGACGCTGAAAGACCAACAACAAAGACCTGCTGACCCGTGTTCAACTAGAACGAACTGATGAACCGATTTCGGGGAAATCAGACATTCGAAACTGTGAGGTCATATGTGTAGGTG